>NC_141380.1:24830475-24832975 GCF_017979445.1 Akebia trifoliata
AAAGTTCTGTGGGGGCAATTGCCCCCACCAGCTCCTTACTAGCTCCGCCCCTGCTTGGTGGTACACATCTCAGCTTCAATCCAGTCAATCATTCCCGTATGAAGCACCTTCAAATCGATCTTCATTATTTGAGGGACCTAGTTCAACAAGGATGTCTTCAAGTCCGCCATATTCACACCCAAGATCAACTGGCCGACTTATTGACCAAGCCACTGTCTCGACAGCGAACTGAATTACTACGCAACAAGATTGGTCTTGCTGATGGCAGCTCAATCTTGCGAGGGTATATAAAGGAAGATAGAATGAATCCAGTTCACAACACAACAGAGCATATCTAGGCTGAAATTGTGGTGTATAGTTTCTGTAACAGCTGCATATTTATTCTCATATCAGTCAATTGTAACCGTAGCATATTTTAGGCTCAATAGTATATATCATTCCTAAAATAGAACTCTAGACTTTGTGTATATAATTCAGTTTTTCATATCAATGGAAGTGTGAAGGAAAGAATTATTTCAAAATCTCTGCAGTGTAAAATTTCTCTTACAGTCTATTGTGTCCGATTGTGACACTCGATTCCTTAGTCACTTTTGGAGGTGCTTATGGAGACTCGCCAACACAAGACTCGACTTTAGCAGTGCCTACCATCCTCAAACTGAAGGTCAGACAGAGGTGGTCAACCGTTCCTTGGGAGACTTGTTACGCAGCCTTGTAGGGTCTAATCTGAAGTCATGGGATTAGAAGTTATTCTAAGCATGATTCGCATACAACCGTACTGTCAATAGTACAGGTTTCAGCCCCTTTACCATCGTCTCGGGATAATCCTCGATCACCTCTAGACTTGGTGCCTGTCTCAGACATGAAGCGTCCCAATGGAAAAGCTGGATATCTTATTGCCTGTTTGCAACAGATTCATGAAGAAACTAGAATCAAGTTGCTAGAATCCAGTGTTAAATACATGGCTGCAACTGATCAAAAGTGTCGACATGTGGAATTTGAGGTGGGTGACTTTGTGTGGGCTGTCTTGACTAAAGATAGGTTTCCTGTTGGAGAGTACAATAAACTTTGTGCTAAGAAGATTGACCTGTTGGAGATTATTGAAAAGATCAATGCTAATGCCTATCGTTTGAAGTTACCTAACCATATGCACACATCTGATGATGAGACTGCAAGTTCGTGTTGGATCATCGCAAATCCAAACGGAGGGTGTAGATGCATTAGTTTTTTGCAATTTTATTTCTTTGGAGAAACGAAAGGAGAAAGAGAATGAGCTTGAGATGGCTGGGTGTGTATGTTTTACGACAGCTTATGTATAAAGTTTGGGCATTCACACCTCTTGTTGTTATTTTTAGATCGATCGTATGAACCACCTCCCCAGTGTTGCCAATGTTTCAGGGATAAAATGCAAATAAGGCTTTTGCTTGAGTATGTGGAGGATGAGGGTGAAGTGGATCCGACACCCCACTGAAACCAATTGGACAATCGTTCGGGGGTCATTGCAATATTCAAGGGAAGACGAAGGAGGATGAGGGAGCCCCATGAGAAAGATATAGAGGGAAAAAAAGAGAGATTATGTGTGAGGGAGAAGATGGGAAAGATCTAACCCCCTCTTTAATGCCCTAAAGCTATGTTTTATACACAAATGAGCATAAAATTAGTAAAATCTCTTTTTCTCTCGAGTGATTCATGATGTAGCAAATTTATTGTTGGATAAAAATATGGAATATACAATTTATGTAGGTGTTTTCCCTCCTTTGATCCCAACCTTCTCTCCTCCTTCTCTCTGCAATTCTCTTTAAATCATCTCAAAAGACAGTAGTGATGATGAGGCTTGTTCTTGAGCTGTATTTTCAACTAAGTTAAGAGTTTCACAACACTTAACTATGGGGTATTACTTCATCTCATCCAACTAATCTTCAAGAACACCACCATCATCACTACCCCATACCAATTTTCAAGAGAACTGTAAAAGGGGGGAAAGGGAATGGACACTCGCTTAACCATTTTGGGTGTTGCAGCTGTAGGCGTATCAAAGGTTCCTTGACTTGGCCCTTGGCTAGTAGATGGGGTTGTTTCGAAGACAATTCACTCGGGTGGTTGTTATGGTGATGAGAAATTGGCCAAGAGGAACACACTGCAATGCCTCCAATGGCTCAACGGAATACGGAACTTAGTGTGGAGGTCGTATGCCCAAAACAACTACAAAGCCGAACCATTGTTCAAGCCCTTGTTGAAGGTGAGTGGAAAGGGGTGGACTAGCTCTATATCCATCGGATGGTCCTATATGGTATGCACAAATTTCTTCAAAATGAAGAGTCATTTTATTAATGATATTGATATTAAGGGCTAAGGAGTGAAAAGAAGCATCATTGAGAATTTTTTTCAATTTATTATTTTTATTTTATCTTATTATTATGGCTTGTGAGCAATTGGATATTATTAATGTGGACTTTGATTTAGTATGATTTTTCTAAGTATTCTTTCATTGATGGATTTGGAG
>NC_141380.1:25552782-25733012 GCF_017979445.1 Akebia trifoliata
TTCGATCGATGATAATTTGATCATCCGGATTCCAAAACTGACAAATGAATACTCTATTTCGCCTAATTTTTCATTTCGGATCTAATGGTATAGTCAATTTCTACAAATTATCTCTCCATCAAAAATTTACATTTTTGGCCTGACGTGACCCATAAACTTGATGTCGTTTTCGTTTTTGGCGATAATTCAACTTCCTGATCTCCAAAAATGACAAATAAATAGTCCATGTTGAATAATTTTTCGTTATGAACCCAATGGTATGATCGAATTTTAAAAATTATTGCTCTAAAAAAAATCACTTTTTTAGCCTGATCCGACCCGGTAATCGAGGATTTTGCAACTTTTATATTCGGACTCGCATTTGAGCGTGCTTACAGGCTAAAATATGTTTTTCGATCATTTTGAATTTAATGGTGAGGTCAGATTCCATTAAAAATGATCAGAAACATCCTAAAATTTTACCCCTAAATCCCACTTTTAAGATTTTCTTAAAATTTCACTATTTATTTTTTCCTCGAGATACGAATTAAAAATTCGGGGTGTTACATTCTCCCCCTCTTAATAAAAATTTCGTCCTCGAAATTGAAATCATACCTTATTGAGCTTTGTCGCGATTCCACTAACACGACATATATAATAAACAACACTTATTTTCGATTACCATCTATTGTTAGTCCCAAACCAATCTGATTTATAACTCGTAGACTTATGTCTCCCATATTTTGTTAGCCCAATACATTTATTAATTAATCTCTATTTTAAACCCATACTCCAACTAATCCATTATTTGTATAATCCTAAGATAACAATCAATTTACATTGTATCACTTCCCCACCAATATCTATCAACCACAATCCTTTCACATTTTCTTTATTCTTCATCTTTACTTCTCTCATTAATTACATCGTCTATTATGTTTTACTCATAATTGTTATGAATATTACTCCCCCATTGCATAGTCTTACTGCAACACACCACTGTCTGTATATTCGATTCAATATTACATTTCTACTTATAGCGATATTTCCTCAAAACCTCTGTCATAACCTTTATAATTTAAGATCTTACTCGAGGGGATAAATCATACATCTATTTTCTCACAATTCCATTAAGTCCTCATTAATGCAACATTTTCACAAGATTATTCTTTCTCACATTTTACATCGACCCACCTCCTTACTTATACTCTACTAAATCTTTTAGGATGGATGTGGCACAGGTAGGGGTGGTAGTCGCTGCTTCTATGGAATCATTATCTTTATTTATAACGCTTTCGTTTCGAGGAGTGAAAAGGAGTCACGATCGGAGTCTCGAAGTGAGTGCTTGTCTGTAGAAAGAGTTGATCACGTAACGAGAACAATAATAATTAATTCTTACTGGAAAGCGATCGTGAAAAGAGAAAGCAAAAGAAGAGTTAGAATCGACACCGAGGATAGAAAGATAAAAGGAAAAAAGACGATCTATCTTTTCAAAGGAGGAGAATCGATTCAAGAAGTTGTAAAGCAAGAGCTGCTTTATCTAATAGTTCAGTCGTTAGGCCTCCCAAAGTTAAGCCATCTTCAATCGAAAAGAGAGATACGCTACTTCCTGTGTTGATATTCGAAGAAGTAGCTCTTGATATGAAGGATATATAAGAAACACCTACTTATCTACTAGCGTAATATATGAGTAATTGACTAGACTATTGATATAAAGACTAACGTACCAGTTGAACATCACTTGTCTTTTCACACTTTACAATTATTCTAATACCTGTTTTGCAAGTTCTTAAATGATCTTCCAAAAATCTTATTCTTTCTTCGCAAGGCCTCTCAATGGTATAAATAATTTCAATACTTGACCTGTGTCAGTGGTTTCTAACTCTAGCAAGTGTGCAAACTCTTCACAGAATTATATGATCTAGAGGAGCTAGTGTTGAATATAACTCCACTTTTTAATATTATAATTAAAAATCATTACTTCCAAAATTTCGTCGGAGATAGGTACTTTCTCCTAGGTCATAGCTCTTACTTGCGCCTGTGATAGAGGACATTCTTTCTTGATATGTCCCACCTGATCAAACGCATAACAATGTCAATGATCTTGTCTTCATAGATCTCTGTGGAGTGGGTAGTTGGAAGACTAGGGTCTGTAGGCTCTGAACCTGCCTTGTTGATTCCTTTGGCCCTGTTGGCATCATTGGAGCTTCAACTGCTCTCTAACTCAGTGATGGGGAAACTCTACAACTTGATAGTGGAGGAGTTCTATATTACGGATACCTTGATTCGGAGGAGATTGGCCTTGAATACATCAACCTCTTGGTCATATTTGATTTGGGAGGAAAAGAAGTCTAAAGTCGACTAATTTGTCCTCTAGAGGTCTATAACTCCATATCTTCTCGTTTATTCTTTAAGCTCGATTCATCGTATCTCTATAATTGCTAATCTCAATCATTGACCTCTTGGTCTTTAGGTAGGGTTATAATCTTCAAAAAAAATCTATGAGCCTTCTGCAAATCTGTCAGGATAAGCTCGGGCGCATATCGTGACAACCTAATGAATATCATATCTTAGTTTCTATAATTGATAGATTACCTTGCATTAATCTCAAAAACTCCTAGTGTTTGACTTCTTGAGAAGTCTCAAATATAAATCAATTAACAAATATCCTCTCGAATTCTACCCACTCAAACACTCCATCCCCCAATATATTCCTCTCAAACGTTACTAATGATTGGCATCCTCGTTCAACTGGAATGTAATCACCGTCACCCATTGATCTCTTGGGTATTACATGGTACTCAAAATCTTTCAGGTCTTTAAAATCCACTCATTAACCTCAATCGGATCGGAAAAGTCCCCAAATCTTGATAGACGTAATCGTTGAAAATTCTACTATCACATCCTTGGATTTACATGTCCTTTGGACTGGAGAATTCTATCATTCTTCAAAGGCACGACCTGTGGTAGTGGTCCTTGAGGTGGAGTAGTGTTTGTCTATTGCGAAGAAGTCCAGCTCTCCTTCATTTCTTGGATTTAGTAGTGTGCCTTGCATCGTCGTGGTAAGTCTTGTACCATCACTCACTTCCAATCGTTATTCTTGTCTGTTCGGGATGGCATGAATACGTTATCAACTTTATTAAAATATGGTGGTCTTATTGTCTTATACATTGGTTTGTCTAGCATCTTTCAGAGCCACACATCCTTAATCAACTAACGTTGACTCGAACATTGCTCTCCTTTATGTCCCAATTGCCACATTCGTAATATATCATAACTCTTTCTTTCGATTGATTTAGTGGTATGTGTTATCGTTTCTTATAAAATTCTCCCATCCATCGAGTATGTATGTCTATCATCTCATTCCTCATGTATGGTTATTTTTCTTATGAATTTACTAGTTTCGTAATTGTTTATCGCTTATTAGAAACTAATTGTCTTCCTTCTATTTGGCTTCAAGGTGGTGGTTGTATTATTCATACTTTCCCCTTAGACTTGATATGAGACACAACCTTCTGTCCCATGAACGACATTAACTGTGCTATTAGGTTAGTGGTCGGGTCTAGAATCTGTCTCGTCTACATTGCGTTTCAGCCTTTGCCTCGTCCATTCCTCTCGCTTGTGTTTATCCGTAACAAGGAAATTATCAGAATACGGCCAAAATCGCTCTTACCAAACTATGAATTACCATCGTAGCTTGGAACTTAGTAATGGACTCCATTTTCATTACTAACAGAATAAACTTAGAATCCTATCTTAGGCTTACAAGGCTCTATAAACTTCTAGACACAGAAAAACTCATAATTCCAATACGGAATTATTAATGAGCTCGGATACCAAATTCCTAGTGACATTCTATGATTATCGCTTTAATAACTGTGGTATCAGTCAATTCCCCAAAACATAGTAGATCTGTATCCCATACGGATCTAATACTATGCTCTGATACCATCTGTGGCGCCCCCGCCGAACACTAACACAAATCCCCATGTCAGATTTCAAGGTACGAGGTGGCACCTCGAAATTTCGGCATGGTCTCCTCTGTTTATGTTAGCATTCCAAGGCGATTCAACCTGCACCTGATAAACGACATAGAATCCTGCATATAACAAACAAAATATAATACTAGCGGAAGCCTATATACGTCTAATAATGTCCGATAGATCAGAGTGCGGAAGAAGAAAAATTATATACAGGATTATACAAAATTCCTCACTCTAACATAATTCCTAACACTCAAGACAGAATCCATAAGACTACCTGGAGAAACTGACACCACTAGGGGGTATAGCCCTAATACTTACCAGGTGACGGACTCTGGTTGTCTATCTGACCAACCAGATGATCCTCGCTCTTGTTCTACACTTGTTTCGCCAAGCTTCAGATCTGAAACTAAAAAAAATGGAGAAGGAAAGGGTGAGTAACAATGGTTACCCAGTAGGGAAACAAACAATTTCTGCCAGTAACCCCTCCTAACATGAACGAATAAGCATACTGAATCATTTTAAAATAAACAAAGTTTTACAGAAGAAAACTACGATTAACTGGTACATATAGCCAGGGATGAGCAACTAAACATTTTAAAACTCACATTACATCGATCAGCAGTACTCACTATAACATTATCTTTTTATACAAATCTAATTGATCAAATGGAAACAATAAACATGCATTTCATTTTATATATCAAAATAAGCAACAGATACATAATACACAATGGTGGAGTATTGGAATTAGAGTGTTGGGATTCACGACTGGATCGCTCCCAGTCGGGACATGATGTTACAATTTCTCTATGACTTTTAGTTCCTGATTTTGTGGCCGGTCGCTGCACTTACCACGTTTGGTTGACCATTTATCCGGCTCAGGCTGGCCGTTTGACGTGACCGTAAGCAATGGGTCTCTTTTCGATGTGTCAGAACGTTCGACTACTATAGATTGTTAGTGATCACTGACTAATCATCTTCGTCTATGCCTATCAGGCGTACATGTGATTCCCAAATATACAAACCATTCGTATACGACCACCTTTACATTACAAGTTCACTGGTAAAGATAGAGAGGAATAAACCCGGATTCCAGTTGTGACTCCACTCTCATACGCGTCCCATACCACGTATGAGTTTGGTGGTCCCTACCGTACATCCCAGGATAGTACACCACTCCGGATGATATGATGCACTATCCCTTCAGGCATTCACAAACTCTTTAACAGCTCACAAAATAGCTACTTATATATTATTTTCATTTGAAAACAAAAGAGAAATTAATAATACAAGGTTGAGAATAGATATCCAGTTTCCTACCATGCAAGTGTGGCCACCCGGCCTAAAATAAATAACATAACAGAGCGCCTCGCGCTAACAGAAAGTAAATAAACATGCAACCAGTAATATTATCCCTGGATATCCGTTCACCAACCTGCATACAACACAACAACGTAAAATGCAGACATCACCCCTCGGGTGTGACTCTGACATTTTACCGTTTCATACCCTTTTTCCCTTTTTTCGACTTTTACAGTTTTCAATCTCTTCATAAAATATCCATTTTCTGATATTCATCAACTCAATATGAGTTCATTGAATATTAAATCACATTTTTCAACTATAGAATTTATTTCTATCAATAATATTGAAAAAAAATACAAATTTCATATCAAAACGGGGTCCGAGCAGTGCGCAAGACCCAATTTATGGCAATAACCCGTTAAAATACCCTACCCACGTATAATTTATTAAAAATACAATTAAACATATCAAACATGCAATTTCTGGCGTGAATTTTTGAAATAACAAAATAATTCTATATTTTAAAAATACATCCAAATTTTTCGATAAAATCCTAAATGCAATTTTCACAATCTAGATTACTAATAGAAATTGAGAGTTCCTTACAATCACTAGGCGACGGAATTGAAGCACGTGCGCGGAAATCGAGGCGAACGGCGCGGAAATCAAGACGGACCAAACTTCGAAGTGGCTGATTTTCGAAACCGGCCCGGTGGTTTTGAATATCTCGATGTGCTCGTCTCTTCTCCCTTCTACGGCGAAAGGTGGTTTGACCCCGAAATCGATGAAAACCGAGGTCGAAGTGACGAAAATCTCCGTATAAAAATACGGCTGATTTTTGACTATACGGGGTGAAAAAGACGAGAAAACGGAAGGAACTTGGTTGGGTTATGTAGAGAATGAGGCTGCGGACGTTTCTCCCTTCTGCGTCGGAAAACGATTTGACCCCGAAACAGATGAAATACAAGGTCAAAGTTTCGAAATTTCCGTATCCAAATACGGCTGATTTTTGACGATATCGGGTGAAATAGAAAGTGAAATGAAGAAAGGTTGGGTGGGTTTTGTAGAGAACGAAGCTGAGTTCTACTTCAAATTTTGAAACAATTTTATAATAATAATATCTTTAAATATTCTTGTCTGATTTCACATAATTTTTGATAATTGTCCTCATATTCTTGATCTCTTGGTCTATTTTCTCTTGTATAAGATGTATGTATACTATATAATTCTTGATAATACAATTTTAGGATTTCTAATCTTTCTTGTATTCCAAAATTATAACGAGGCATGATAACAAAACAAATTATGCTTAAACAAACTTGTTTACAGATTTGTTTACAAAACTATAAAGAGTAAAACAGTATAAAACAGTAAGAGAAAGACAGGAAATATTTGATAAAAAAGTTACCTAAAATAGTTTCTTCTCTGGATTATGGTTGACAAAGGGTTTGTTGGTGAAAGACGATTGGTTCAAAAGGGGTTGCTTGGTTATGAAGGCTGGAAGGATTTCTGAACTCAGAGGGACTTAGATAATTTTCGGATGCTTGCACAAGAAGTTCCTGCTTTCTTTTATAGAGCATGGACTTCAAATGATTTATTTGGAGTCCGAATAGTGTTGGTCTTGAATTTTGACACTTGGCTCTTGTTTTGGATTGATAAGAATTGCTTTTTGAAAGTGGACGTAAAGATTGAGAGATGGATAGGAAATGGGACATCCACTTGGACACTTGGCTCTTGCTTTTTTGAAAAATGGGGGCATACTTTTGACTAATATGGGATAAGATAAGGATGGATGACTTGTCTTTTCTTCAGAGAAGATATAATATTTTAATGTTCTTTTTTATCAAAGATTCCTTCTGATCTCTAACAGCACATGGGCGGCTGCCTTTGGGCGGTTTCCCGCTAGAGATAATTATTAAGACTTGACTCTTGACTTGACTTGACTTTCTTGAAGGTTCCTGAGACTTAATTATTGATGATGATCTTCTGGCTGAATTGTCTTGGGTTTTCTTGACTTCTTGACTGGTCCTTGAAAATTCTTCTTGACTAATTTCTTGATTCCTTGTCTGACTTTTATAATTCTGGAAAATGACATGGAGGGAGAACACCCTCACAATCATCTTCATTGAGAGGTGTGAAATCTTCATATGGATCTTCATCTTCATCTACTTGGGACAATGCTTCCATTAAGTGCTTTCGCATTTCAGCTTTTGATGATGCTCCTGCCAACTTGGATTGTAACTGTGACTTGGATAATGGGAAATCTGAAGAGCTTGGTGCAGTTATTCTTGATTGCTGGGGATGATTATGTAACCAGGCTGTTACTCCTGCTCTGGTGGCTTTGTCAAATTGTAGATTTACCCACCACTTGACTTTGAATTTTCTTGAAAATGCTGGTATTGGATGATATTGGGATATTGAGCCTATGCAGTATTCCCAGCAGCAAATCCATGCTAGGGAAAATTGGGCAAAGAAGGTTAGTAAATTGGGAGTTTGGCTTAAATGATCTGGGGCCATGAAGTTTTGGATGAAATATTGAAATCCTTCTTGTACTGGTGCTGGGGAGGCATGGCTGGAATGGGTCCATATTGGTTCCACCATTCTGCGAACCAATTTGGAAATTGAACTTTGATCTGATTGTTGAATAGGAAAAACCAGGAATGGTTATATTGATCATTTTGGAAGGTAAAGGTGTTGAACCAGGCTTTTTGGTAATCCCAGTAATTGTAATATTGTGGATTGAAGGGTTGAGAAAATTTTTTCATTGTGTTGGGGTTTTGTCCCCAGGTGTTGAGTGTAAGGATCTTTAGAATCTGGCACTTAGAATGGGAGATTCTATTTGAATCGTTCTTATCTGGAGTATGGGTGATAAGGGCAGAATCTGAGTCTACTAGGATAAACTCATAGAACTTTTGGGTCTTGGTATGGACAGAAGAAATGAAATGGTTTGGTTTGACAAAGATTGACTGGGCAATCGTCTTTGGGCACGACTTTTCTAGTTCTGGTTCTAGTGTCATTATTGGGCTTAAATTGGGCTTGTAGATGTATTGAGGTCTTAAAGAAAAGGGAGAACTGGATTCTTGTTCTTGGGTTGAAGAGGTTGCTATGGATCCTGAAAAAGGTTTTATTGGACTGGTGGTACCTAAGACTTGAAACTTGTTGGATAAGTTACTTGGAGACCCGAATTGGAGAGGATTGACTGGGGTTATCTTTGCTGGAGAGGCAGTTGCCATTGCATAAGAACTTTTGGACTTAGGTTTTAATGGGTTTTCACTCATCTTGTCTGTCTTGTAAAAATTCTCTGGTAAGAAAATCTGGTATAGAATTAGCTTCTCCTTTTATATATTCTATTTTGAAATCAAAAATAGATAATATAGCTTGCCACCTAGCAAAAATATGTTTTGAGGCAATATTTTTGACATCTTTTTCTAAAACAAATTTTGCAGATTTACAATCTATTCTTAAAATAAATTCTTGATTGAGCAAATCATCTTGAAATTTTGAAATACATAAAACAATGGACAAAATTTCTTTTTTGACAGTGGAATACTTTTGTTGTGTAGGGTTCCAAATTCCTGAGGTATATCTTACCAGTTGTTCTTTTCTTTCTTCTATTCTTTGTTTTAATATTCCTCCGTATCCTATGTCGCTTGCATCAGTTTCTACTATTTTTAATGATTGAGGATTTGGAATATTTAAACAGGGTATTTCCTTTAATCTTAGTTTTAATTGTTTTACTGCTTCTGTATGTTCTTTGGTCCATTCTGGAGATTTTTTCCTTAACCTTTGAAACAAAGGTTTCGCTATGACATGTAGATTGTGATAAAAATCTCTTATATAATTTAGACTTCCTAAAAATCTTTGTAGCTGTTTTTTGTCCTTGATTTCATTAGGAAATTTATCTGCAAATTGTAGCGATCTGTCTATTGGAATTATTGTTCCGTCTTTGATATTATGTCCTAGGAATTTTATCTGTGTTTGGAATAGAACTATTTTTGGGGCTGAGATTACTAATCCATTATATTTAATGGTATTGACAAAGGTATCTAGATGTTTCCAATGTTGGTCTATTGATTTTGAGTATATTAGGACATCATCTATATATACTATTATGAATTTTGAAAATTGATTGAAAATGTCGTTCATGATTTTTTGAAATTCACTTGGAGCATTTTTTAGTCCAAATGGCATTACATTCCATTCATAATGTCCAAATGGTACTGTGAATGCTGTTTTATATCTATCTTTGTCTGTTATCTTGATTTGCCAGAAACCAGATTTCATGTCAAATTTTGAGAAGATATTGGCTTCATATAGTCTATTTAATAAATCTTTTTTGTTAGGTATTGGGTACCTTATCCATCTAAGGGCTTTATTTAGAAGCTTATAATTGATTACTAATCTGGGTACTCCTCTTTCTATTTCTGAATGTTTTCTGACATAAAAGGCAGGACAACTCCATGGAGAATTGCTTGGTCTGATGAGTTTCTTGTTTAATAAGTCTTGTATCTCTTTTTTGCAATATTCTAGATCTTCCTTTTTCATTTGAATAGGTCTTGCTTTTGTTTTGATTTCTTTTTCTATGAAGTCTGGTTCATATGGTAAATGGACTTCATGTTGTTTCCTATGCCAAAAGGCGTTAGGTATGTTGGAACATATTTGTTTTTCAAGATCTTGCTTAAATTCTTGTATTCTTGTTTTTAGTCTTGGATCTCTTAGTTGTTCTTCAATTTTTAACGAATTTATTTCTTGTTTTAGAAACTTCAATTGTTTTCTCTTTTTATTTATTAAATTGATTGTTTTTGTTATGGTTTTGTTTTTTATTATATCTAGTTCCTTTTCTTGGGGTTCTTGTATGAATTCAAATTGTATGTCTTGGTCTAACAGTTTACATCTTATCCCTTTTGAGTCTACTGTAAAAGGTTGTATTAATGCTAAAAATGGAGTTCCTAAGATTACAAACTGGGTTAGGTTTTTAACTAGGATAAAATGGGTGTTTATACAAATTCCTTGATTGCAAATATGAACATTGGTCAGCTTGTATTTTATTTTTAGACTTGATCCATCCGCTGTTGATACTCCTTCTGTAGTTTTCTCAAAATATTTTGTTGGTATTATACCTTCTTGTATACAGTTTAAATCTGCTCCTGAGTCTACTAAGGCGACAATTGTGATTGTGAATTCTTTATTGATTACTAGCTCTATGTTGACAAACCATTTTTGAAATTGTATTTTATTAATTATTTGTATAAAGTGTTCTTCTGGTTGTTCCTTATCTTGTATTATTTGTTTTTGTTTTGGGTTGGTAAATTTCAACAAATCAATCTGTTCTTGTTGCCCTTTGTTTATAATATGTAACCTTTTTATTTCTTCTTTTATTTGATTTACCTCTCTCTGTAAATCTTGGATTGTTACTTCTTTTTCTGGTGTTTTTAGTCTTTCAAATATTTCCTGTAGATTATATTTTTGGAACTCTTGGTGTTTTGTTTCTTCCTTCTTTATTGTTTCTCTTAACTGTAGTAAATATCCTTTTTGTAATTCTGGGTCTTTTATATTGTCAATATAGTCGAATAATACTCTCTGTTCTTTAGTTAAGGTGTTTATTGATTTACATTTACAAGTTGTATTACAAAATTGTAGTGAATGTTTCTTTTCTTCTTGTTCACTGGAGTTAGAGGCTGTTTCTTCAATTATTTCTTCTTGGCTACTACTAGGTGTTATTGTATTCAGAGTTTATCATTAGATTTTCTAATTGTTCTTTTAAATCTTCGTTTATTTCTAAATCATTTATTTTTTGTTTTACTTTACATTGATTCTTGTAATGTCCTGTTTTTCCACATTTGAAACATATGGGTATCTTTTTCTTTTGTTTTGTTTGTTTTGAACGTTCAAAAGGTTTCTTCTTTTGGTATTTTGAAGTTTTCTTGTAGAAAGATGGTTGCTTTGGATAAGTGGTGTTTTTACTAATGTTACTCCTTCGGGGGCGAAAATGTTTTGAACGTTTGGAAATTTTGGAAGGCGAGGAGGTGTAAGGTGGAGGAAGCCCACATTGTTCACAGAATTGGCCTAATTCTTTTCTGGAGGAGATTCTATCTTGTTTTAATTTTTGTTGTAATCTAAGGTCATTACAAAGTTTGAGTCCTTCTTCATGTATATAGGCTATAAATGTCCGTATGTAAGAGTATCGTATGGTATAGTACCATTATTGAGGGATCTGATTCTTGTACGAACTTTTTCAGCAAATAGTGTGGGTAGTCCTGAAATAAATTTTTCTTTCCAAAATCCTTGTGAGCAGTCAGCTCTTTGTAATACTCTTGTGAGGAAAACATCTTTATACCATCTGAAGTCATGGAGTTTAGGACATCTAAGATTTGTTAATAATTCTGAGGCTCTATTTCTATAGGGATCTGGGTCACCTATGAACTGTTTTGTTATAGCTAGAATGAGAGTATTGACAGCATCTCCTATGTCTTGTCCTTGTTCATTTTTTATTAAGACTCCCGTTTCAGTTGTCTTATTTTTTGTGAGAATGTATTGTTGTTGGTCAGCGGAGATATAATGGTCCCACCATCCTTTTAATTGGCCTGTGAATCCTGAGACTAGTCTTTGGGCTATTTGATGGTCTGTTGCATAAGGTTGTGCTGCCGTGCTTACCATGGTCATCTCTTGTAATAAACCTATTATATTGTATTCTGTTAATCCATCTATGTTCCATTCATATAGGGATTTTCCATCATATACTGATTGGGTAGTCATGCTTCTTTCTTCATATCCCATATCTATTGGAGAGGGTCTATTGTAATAGTTTGGTAAGTTTGGTCTAATTCTTGCCCTATGAATAGTGGTGGCCATATTGACTTCTTCTTGAAATTGATTTGAGAGTTGATCTAGATCAGTTATAGGCTCCTGTTGTTCATCATCTGGACTAGAATCTGTACTAGAATTGGATTCTATTTCCATTTTATTTACTACCGTAATCTCTTTTCCTTTTCCTAGACTGAGTTTAGCTAATTTCTCATTTATTTCTTGTAACATTTCTTGTTTATCTGGGATTGTTACCCTTAATTTCTCTGGTATTTCGTATGGTGTGAAAAGTGGAGTTTTGTTCTTTGTTTGATCTGTTATAACAGTCTGTTTGGCTTCTGAAGGTTTAGGACTTGAATTGTTTTCTATTCTTGTTAATTGTTCTCCAATAGAGTTGAGGTATCTATTTGTGTAATTATTTTGTTTCATTATATTATTTATATCTTTTCCTGTAGGTACTAAGGGCTCTGCTTCTGGTTTTACTGTTTTATAAGGTGATCCTATTACTGTGTCTTTATCTACAGGGATGACTATTTCATTTATTGGAGGAGGATGTATAGATTTTATTTGTCCTATTTTAGGAATATCCCATATATTTGATTTTATTACATCTATTTCCTTTGGTGTTGGTGTGGGTTGTTTGAAATATTTGTTATACCAGGTAAAGAAAGGAATTTGTTTCTTTGTTTCATTTAGATGGTCATAATAATATTCCCATACTTGTTCTTGAAAGTTTTCTGATCTTTCTTCAAATTCTTCTTTTTCTTTGGACAAGAGATATTCTAATTTTATTCGAGAAACGTCTGGTTTGAAACTTATTTTATTTATCACATTTATTTGAGGTAGGTCATCATGCATTTGTGACTGGGTAGGTGAAGAATTGGGAGATTGGGTGGTAGTTATTTTTCTAGGATCATGATAGTATGCTACTGGAATTGTCTCATCCTTGATTCCTTTAAGTTTTAATTCTTTGCTGGTAGAAGCTCTACTTAAAGATGTTCTTGGTGGTAATAGATTTTCTGTTAATGGTATTGTAGTTACAGAACTTGTTTCATCAGTTAGTATGACTGATCTTCTAAAAGCAGGAAAGTTTATTTCTATGTTTCCATCTGGATATTGGATAATTGACTCTGGTTCTTTATTTTCTGGTATTTGCGTTTGACCTTCTCCCGTCAGGCTCCATGTTGATGGTAATTGGACATTATTCCAAGATATTTTCTTTGGTACTAATTTATTTGATTTGTATATGTTGCTTTGTAATAACAGGGTTTCTCCTTCTAGGGAAGGTTTGGACAGAGCTCCTGGATTAATTGTTGTAGTCATTGTTTTGTATACTATTCTAAATACTAGTGCTAATGGTTGGGATCCTGGTATCATACTGTATCCTGAAGTTTGTATATTAAGGCTTAAGACTTTCATTATTCCTGGATCTGACAAAGCTACTGTGAAATTCGGGAAACTATCAAAATATATTGGTCCATCACAAAGACTTGATTCTACCAATCCTAATAAGGAATCTGTAAAATTTAGGTGTCTTTTATCTCTTAAACATAATAATACAGAGGCTTTTAAACCTATTCTTGTTAAGGGTTTTATTCCTACTTGAATTAATCCAATATGTAAGAATTTGTGTTTTTGTTGATGTCTTAAGATTGATTCTTTTGAGAATAATTCTATGGTTTGATGATCAGCTAACAGAGGTATCGTCTGTTCACATGTTTTTATTGTATAATCTGTTTTATTGAAAAAATTCCCTTTTGTGTAAATGTTTTTAATTGGGACTTTTGGTATATTCCAATTATGTAAACTTGTTTCAATATCTGTAATAGAATTTTCTTCCATGTTTAAGACATCTGGATTTTCTGGATCTGAACTATGTTTTCCAGAAATGAATTTGACTAATGAATTCATAGTAATTTCAAAAGATAAATTTTCCGGACTGTCAACGATTTATTCCCGAGAAAACGGCTCAACTGGCCTAAGAAAGGGATACGCGACTTGGGTCAGACGAAAATTTCTCGAATGAATTTACCGAGAATTACTTAGTCAAACTAATCTCTTGAAAAATGGCTCTGATACCATTCTATACAGGATCTTAATTGGAAGTGAGTTCTACTTCAAATTTTGAAACAATTTTATAATAATAATATCTTTAAATATTCTTGTCTGATTTCACATAATTTTTGATAATTGTCCTCATATTCTTGATCTCTTGGTCTATTTTCTCTTGTATAAGATGTATGTATACTATATAATTCTTGATAATACAATTTTAGGATTTCTAATCTTTCTTGTATTCCAAAATTATAACGAGGCATGATAACAAAACAAATTATGCTTAAACAAACTTGTTTACAGATTTGTTTTACAAAATATAAAGAGTAAAACAGTAATAAAACAGTAAGAGAAAGACAGGAAATATTGACAAAATAAAAAAAGTTACTTAAAATAGTTTCTTCTCTGGATTATGGTTGACAAAGGGTTTGTTGGTGAAAGACGATTGGTTCAAAAAGGGGTGCTTGGTTATGAAGGTGGACTGGAGGATTTCTGAACTCAGAGGGACTTAGTAATTTTCGGATGCTTGCACAAGAAGTTCCTGCTTTCTTTTATAGAGCATGGACTTCAATGATTATTTGGAGTCCGAATAGTGTTGGTCTTGAATTTTGACACTTGGCTCTTGTTTGGATGATAAGAATTTTTTGAAAGTGGACGTAAAGATTGAGAGATGGATAGGAAATGGGACATCCACTTGGACACTTGCTCTTGCTTTTTTGAAAAATGGGGGCATACTTTTGACTAATATGGGATAAGATAAGGATGGATGACTTGTCTTTTCTTTAGAGAAGATATAATATTTTAATGTTCTTTTTTATCAAAGATTCCTTCTGATCTCTAACAGCACATGGGCGGCTGCCTTTGGGCGGTTTCCCGCTAGAGATAATTATTAAGACTTGACTCTTGGCTTGACTTGACTTTCTTGAAGGTTCCTGAGACTTGATTATTGATGATGATCTTCTGGCTGGATTGTCTTGGGTTTCCTTGACTTCTTGACTAGTCCTTGAAATTCTTCTTGACTAATTTCTTGATTCCTTGTCTGACTTTTATAATTCTGGAAAATGACATGGAGGGAGAACACCCTCACAATCATCTTCATTGAGAGGTGTGAAATCTTCATATGGATCTTCATCTTCATCTACTTGGGACAATGCTTCCATTAAGTGCTTTCGCATTTCAGCTTTTGATGATGCTCCTGCCAACTTGGATTGTAACTGTGACTTGGATAATGAGAAATCTGAAGAACTTGGTGCAGTTATTCTTGATTGCTGGGGGTGATTATGTAACCAGGCTGTTACTCCTGCTCTGGTGGCTTTGTCAAATTGTAGATTTACCCACCACTTGACTTTGAATTTTCTTGAAAATGCTGGTATTGGATGATATTGGGATATTGAGCCTATGCAGTATTCCCAGCAGCAAATCCATGCTAGGGAAAATTGGGCAAAGAAGGTTAGTAAATTGGGAGTTTGGCTTAAATGATCTGGGGCCATGAAGTTTTGGATGAAATATTGAAATCCTTCTTGTACTGGTGCTGGGAGGATGGCTGGAATGGGTCCATATTGGTTCCACCATTCTGCGAACCAATTTGGAAATTGAACTTTGATCTGATTGTTGAATAGGAAAAACCAGGAATGGTTATATTGATCATTTTGGAAGGTAAAGGTGTTGAACCAGGCTTTTTGGTAATCCCAGTAATTGTAATATTGTGGATTGAAGGGTTGAGAAAATTTTTTCATTGTGTTGGGGTTTTGTCCCCAGGTGTTGAGTGTAAGGATCTTTAGAATCTGGCACTTAGAATGGGAGATTCTATTTGAATCGTTCTTATCTGGAGTATGGGTGATAAGGGCAGAATCTGAGTCTACGAGGATAAACTCATAGAACTTTTGGGTCTTGGTATGGACAGAAGAAATGAAATGGTTTGGTTTGACAAAGATTGACTGGGCAATCGTCTTTGGGCACGACTTTTCTAGTTCTGGTTCTAGTGTCATTATTGGGCTTAAATTGGGCTTGTAGATGTATTGAGGTCTTAAAGAAAAGGGAGAACTGGATTCTTGTTCTTGGGTTGAAGAGGTTGCTATGGATCCTGAAAAAGGTTTTATTGGACTGGTGGTACCTAAGACTTGAAACTTGTTGGATAAGTTACTTGGAGACCCGAATTGGAGAGGATTGACTGGGGTTATCTTTGCTGGAGAGGCAGTTGCCATTGCATAAGAACTTTTGGACTTAGGTTTTAATGGGTTTTCACTCATCTTGTCTGTCTTGTAAAAATTCTCTGGTAAGAAAATCTGGTTATAAATTAGCTTCTCCTTTTATATATTCTATTTTGAAATCAAAAATAGATAATATAGCTTGCCACCTAGCAAAAATATGTTTTGAGGCAATATTTTTACATCTTTTTCTAAAACAAATTTTGCAGATTTACAATCTATTCTTAAAATAAATTCTTGATTGAGCAAATCATCTTGAAATTTTGAAATACATAAAACAATGGACAAAATTTCTTTTTTGACAGTGGAATACTTTTGTTGTGTAGGGTTCCAAATTCCCGAGGTATATCTTACCAGTTGTTCTTTTCTTTCTTCTATTCTTTGTTTTAATATTCCTCCGTATCCTATGTCGCTTGCATCAGTTTCTACTATTTTTAATGATTGAGGATTTGGAATATTTAAACAGGGTATTTCCTTTAATCTTAGTTTTAATTGTTTTACTACTTCTGTATGTTCTTTGGTCCATTCTGGAGATTTTTTCCTTAACCTTTGAAACAAAGGTTTCGCTATGACATGTAGATTGTGATAAAAATCTCTTATATAATTTAGACTTCCTAAAAATCTTTGTAGCTTTTTTTTGTCCTTGATTTCATTAGGAAATTTATCTGCAAATTGTAGCGATCTGTCTATTGGAATTATTGTTCCGTCTTTGATATTATGTCCTAGGAATTTTATCTGTGTTTGGAATAGAACTATTTTTGGGGCTGAGATTACTAATCCATTATATTTAATGGTATTGACAAAGGTATCTAGATGTTTCCAATGTTGGTCTATTGATTTTGAGTATATTAGGACATCATCTATATATACTATTATGAATTTTGAAAATTGATTGAAAATGTCGTTCATGATTTTTTGAAATTCACTTGGAGCATTTTTTAGTCCAAATGGCATTACATTCCATTCATAATGTCCAAATGGTACTGTGAATGCTGTTTTATATCTATCTTTGTCTGTATCTTGATTTGCCAGAAACCAGATTTCATGTCAAATTTTGAGAAGATATTGGCTTCATATAGTCTATTTAATAAATCTTTTTTGTTAGGTATTGGGTACCTTATCCATCTAAGGGCTTTATTTAGAAGCTTATAATTGATTACTAATCTGGTGTACCCTCTTTCTATTTCTGAATGTTTTCTGACATAAAAGGCAGGACAACTCCATGGAGAATTGCTTGGTCTGATGAGTTTCTTATTAATAAGTCTTGTATCTCTTTTTTGCAATATTCTAGATCTTCCTTTTTCATTTGAATAGGTCTTGCTTTTGTTTTGATTTCTTTTTCTATGAAGTCTGGTTCATATGGTAAATGGACTTCATGTTGTTTCCTATGCCAAAAGGCGTTAGGTATGTTGGACACATATTTGTTTTTCAAGATCTTGCTTAAATTCTTGTATTCTTGTTTTTAGTCTGGATCTCTTAGTTGTTCTTCAATTTTTAACGAATTTATTTCTTGTTTTAGAAACTTCAATTGTTTTCTCTTTTTATTTATTAAATTGATTGTTTTTGTTATGGTTTTGTTTTTTATTATATCTAGTTCCTTTTCTTGGGGTTCTTGTATGAATTCAAATTGTATGTCTTGGTCTAACAGTTTACATCTTATCCTTTTGAGTCTACTGTAAAAGGTTGTATTAATGCTAAAATTGGAGTTCCTAAGATTACAAACTGGGTTAGGTTTTTAACTAGGATAAAATGGGTGTTTATACAAATTCCTTGATTGCAAATATGAACATTGGTCAGTTTGTATTTTATTTTTAGACTTGATCCATCTGCTGTTGATACTCCTTCTGTAGTTTTCTCAAAATATTTTGTTGGTATTATACCTTCTTGTATACAGTTTAAATCTGCTCCTGAGTCTACTAAGGCGACAATTGTGATTGTGAATTCTTTATTGATTACTAGCTCTATGTTGACAAACCATTTTTGAAATTGTATTTTATTAATTATTTGTATAAAGTGTTCTTCTGGTTGTTCCTTATCTTGTATTATTTGTTTTTGTTTTGGGTTGGTAAATTTCAACAAATCAATCTGTTCTTGTTGCCCTTTGTTTATAATATGTAACCTTTTTATTTCTTCTTTTATTTGATTTACCTCTCTCTGTAAATCTTGGATTGTTACTTCTTTTTCTGGTGTTTTTAGTCTTTCAAATATTTCCTGTAGATTATATTTTTGGAACTCTTGGTGTTTTGTTTCTTCCTTCTTTATTGTTTCTCTTAACTGTAGTAAATATCCTTTTTGTAATTCTGGGTCTTTTATATTGTCAATATAGTCGAATAATACTCTCTGTTCTTTAGTTAAGGTGTTTATTGATTTACATTTACAAGTTGTATTACAAAATTGTAGTGAATGTTTCTTTTCTTCTTGTTCACTGGAGTTAGAGGCTGTTTCTTCAATTATTTCTTCTTGGCTACTACTAGTGTTATTGTATTCAGAGTTTATCATTAGATTTTCTAATTGTTCTTTTAAATCTTCGTTTATTTCTAAATCATTTATTTTTTGTTTTACTTTACATTGATTCTTGTAATGTCCTGTTTTTCCACATTTGAAACATATGGGTATCTTTTTCTTTTGTTTTGTTTGTTTTGAACGTTCAAAAGGTTTCTTCTTTTGGTATTTTGAAGTTTTCTTGTAGAAAGATGGTTGCTTTGGATAAGTGGTGTTTTTACTAATGTTACCCTTCGGGGGCGAAAATGTTTTGAACGTTTGGAAATTTTGGAAGGCGAGGAGGTGTAAGGTGGAGGAAGCCCACATTGTTCACAGAATTGGCCTAATTCTTTTCTGGAGGAGATTCTATCTTGTTTTAATTTTTGTTGTAATCTAAGGTCATTACAAAGTTTGAGTCCTTCTTCATGTATATAGGCTATATCAAATGTCCGTATGTAAGAGTATCGTATGGTATAGTACCATTATTGAGGGATCTGATTCTTGTACGAACTTTTTCAGCAAATAGTGTGGGTAGTCCTGAAATAAATTTTTCTTTCCAAAATCCTTGTGAGCAGTCAGCTCTTTGTAATACTCTTGTGAGGAAAACATCTTTATACCATCTGAAGTCATGGAGTTTAGGACATCTAAGATTTGTTAATAATTCTGAGGCTCTATTTCTATAGGGATCTGGGTCACCTATGAACTGTTTTGTTATAGCTAGAATGAGAGTATTGACAGCATCTCCTATGTCTTGTCCTTGTTCATTTTTTATTAAGACTCCCGTTTCAGTTGTCTTATTTTTGTGAGAATGTATTGTTGTTGGTCAGCGGAGATATAATGGTCCCACCATCCTTTTAATTGGCCTGTGAATCCTGAGACTAGTCTTTGGGCTATTTGATGGTCTGTTGCATAAGGTTGTGCTGCCGTGCTACCATGGTCATTCTCTTGTAATAAACCTATTATATTGTATTCTGTTAATCCATCTATGTTCCATTCATATAGGGATTTTCCATCATATACTGATTGGGTAGTCATGCTTCTTTCTTCATATCCCATATCTATTGGAGAGGGTCTATTGTAATAGTTCGGTAAGTTTGGTCTAATTCTTGCCCTATGAATAGTGGTGGCCATATTGACTTCTTCTTGAAATTGATTTGAGAGTTGATCTAGATCAGTTATAGGCTCCTGTTGTTTATCATCTGGACTAGAATCTGTACTAGAATTGGATTCTATTTCCATTTTATTTACTACCGTAATCTCTTTTCCTTTTCCTAGACTGAGTTTAGCTAATTTCTCATTTATTTCTTGTAACATTTCTTGTTTATCTGGGATTGTTACCCTTAATTTCTCTGGTATTTCATATGGTGTGAAAAGTGGAGTTTTATTCTTTGTTTGATCTGTTATAACAGTCTGTTTGGCTTCTGAAAGTTTAGGACTTGAATTGTTTTCTATTCTTGTTAATTGTTCTCCAATAGAGTTGAGGTATCTATTTGTGTAATTATTTTGTTTCATTATATTATTTATATCTTTTCCTGTAGGTACTAAGGGTTCTGCTTCTGGTTTTACTGTTTTATAAGGTGATCCTATTACTGTGTCTTTATCTACAGGGATGACTATTTCATTTATTGGAGGAGGATGTATAGATTTTATTTGTCCTCTTTTAGGAATATCCCATATATTTGATTTTATTACATCAATTTCCTTTGGTGTTGGTGTGGGTTGTTTGAAATATTTGTTATACCAGGTAAAGAAAGGAATTTGTTTCTTTGTTTCATTTAGATGGTCATAATAATATTCCCATACTTGTTCTTGAAAGTTTTCTGATCTTTCTTCAAATTCTTCTTTTTCTTTGGACAAGAGATATTCTAATTTTATTCGAGAAACGTCTGGTTTGAAACTTATTTTATTTATCACATTTATTTGAGGTAGGTCATCATGCATTTGTGACTGGGTAGGTGAAGAATTGGGAGATTGGGTGGTAGTTATTTTTCTAGGATCATGATAGTATGCTACTGGAATTGTCTCATCCTTGATTCCTTTAAGTTTTAATTCTTTGCTGGTAGAAGCTCTACTTAAAGATGTTCTTGGTGGTAATAGATTTTTTGTTAATGGTATTGTAGTTACAGAACGTGTTTCATCAGTTAGTATGACTGATCTTCTAAAAGCAGGAAAGTTTATTTCTATGTTTCCATCTGGATATTGGATAATTGACTCTGGTTCTTTATTTTCTGGTTCGCACTGTTTAGACGAGTGGGGAAGATGAGAGAAATTTTTTTTTTTTTTAAATGTTATTTAAATAAAATGTGGGACGAATTCGGTATTTTGTCAATTGTTTCGATCGATGATAATTTGATCATCCGAATTCCAAAACTGACAAATGAATACTCTATTTCGCCTAATTTTTCATTTCGGATCTAATGGTATAGTCAATTTCTACAAATTATCTCTCCATCAAAAATTTACATTTTTGGCCTGACGTGACCCATAAACTTGATGTCGTTTTCGTTTTTGGCGATAATTCAACTTCCTGATCTCCAAAAATGACAAATAAATAGTCCATGTTGAATAATTTTTCGTTATGAACCCAATGGTATGATCGAATTTTAAAAATTATTGCTCTAAAAAAAATCACTTTTTTAGCCTGATCCGACCCGGTAATCGAGGATTTTGCAACTTTTATATTCGGACTCGCATTTGAGCGTGCTTACAGGCTAAAATATGTTTTTCGATCATTTTGAATTTAATGGTGAGGTCAGATTCCATTAAAAATGATCAGAAACATCCTAAAATTTTACCCCTAAATCCCACTTTTAAGATTTTCTTAAAATTTCACTATTTATTTTTTCCTCGAGATACGAATTAAAAATTCGGGGTGTTACATGATTTGAGGTCCAATTGGAACCAAATCGACATAGGTTGGTTCCACTAATTAAGAATCAAAACCGAACCAAATTGCATTGGAACTAAACCAACTCAAACTGAACTAAAGTCAGTTTGGTTCGGTTCGGGTCTACGGATTGCCAATATTCTATACATTGTAAGTAATATTTTTTAATAAAAAAACAAGCATAAAATTTCTTATAATAATTACTAATCTATCCATAAAAAGTCATTAGTTTATCCACAAAAAATACTAATCTATGTCCTAACTCCTAAAATAATACATAATAATTATTATTTACAATATATTTATTTATTGCATAAGGGTTTAGTTTGGTTTGGTTCTATATAAGCTTAATTCAAGATCCGAACCAAATTGATTGGTTTTCCATTATTGTAACCCTTTTGTTCTAAACTAAACAGAATCACCCCAAAGCTATCGATTTGATTCAGTTCTCAATTTGAACCGGACCAAGTTGCACCCCTACCCAATAGGTATTAATCCTATAGTTTGTACCTATTTAGGCTAAAATACTTTTTTTTTTTTTTAATATTTTGGCAAGCCACACATACCATCCCACCCAACACGTGTATGACAGTTAAATAGTCATTTTTTGTGGAAGAGTATATAGATATTAGAAGTCCTGACATGGGGAGCAAACTCAGTCAATCTTGCCATCTCAGCTAACCCCTTGTGAGTGGTTAAAATAGTCTTTACTTCATCATGGTCATTGATTATTGATAAAGTTTGACGCAATAGGGAAGCAATAATTAACATAAAAGAGTTTTACAAATTTAAAATTATCAAATTTATTGGATAAATATCAATTAAACCTCTATTTTCTCTTATATAATTCAACAAAATTTTAAAATTCAAAATAAAATATTTTGAGGCACCTTTTGACTTTTACAAATTTCAAAAAAATCCCTTCTTGTTGGAACTCTTGTAAAAAGACCAAAATAACATTGTTCAAAGTAGATGTGAATGGTTAAGTAGTCAAAAATCTTCTGTCTCTTAAAATTTAGGAAATCTGATATGTTTTGTTAAATTATATTCTAAGCATATTTTATATATTGGCTGAAGTAAAATTTTGACATTTGGTTGCCCAAAAATATAAATTACTTAAATAGAAATGATAATTACGTTCTTAATATAAAGAGATTCTTATTTTTCAACTAAGTTATGATTTTTCGACTATAAGAGTTCATCAAAATCATATCAAAAGATAAACATTTTTCTGATAATGATATTTTTAGAATGCCTAAACTACCTTGGGATGAAATTACTTTCATACCTTTAAAGAAAAAAAGAAGATTATAAGTGCAGAAAATGATAAAAATAAAATTTATATCTATATGTTATTAATTATACTTAACCAACACACTTATATGCACATGTTATTATATTTATACACATAATTATTTTTCAGGGTATTACATATATTTTTTTAAATAACTCAAAATTACACAAGGATTTTTCTAGGATCGAATGCGATGTTGTGTACAAAAAGGTATGGGTTAAAGAGAGTTGTTATTGACACCTCAACTTTTACTTATTACACCCTAGTAAAAAAATAAAGAAAATAAGTAATGGTTGGGAATAAGTAAAAGTTGGGGTGACAATAAAAGCTCTCATATTTTTTTGCAGTATTTCTATTTTTTAGTTTTAGGATTTTGTACGAGCATAATCATAATGGTAAGCAACTACTAAAATTACTTCAACACGTGCTATGATGTTTTGTAATGTTGAAATAATAATTTGAGCTAAACCATTGCAAGTTGGGTGAATCTCCATTTCTTACATTGAATATAAAGAAATTTTGAGTTTGATATATTGTTTATTTTAATTTTCAAAACATGTTTTTCTAGTGAATTCGTCATTTTTATAATCAACAAATTCATTTAAAAAAAAATCAACGATTTTGCTATATCAAGGATGAGGGGCGGAGCTAGGTGGAGGATAATTGCCCCCCCAGAACCTTAAGACACCCCTATATTTTTAATTTATTACATGCCCCATTTGCCCCCACACCCTTACCTCCCTCCAAGTTTTGCCCCCTTCCTTTTTCAATTTTTTGTTGATGACATTGCCTCTTGACCGGGTCTTCTCATATATTAATTGAAAATGACATATCCTTTCCTTTAATTTCTAATCAAAAATTTATGAAATTCTCTTTAAAATCATTCATCTTTCAGTTCTTGAACCATACAACTAAACATAATTTGCCTTTATTACAAGAAAATCTTGGTTCCACCCCTATCAAGGATCTCGTTCGTAATTTATTAATAAATTTGTTAATTATAAAAGAGATAAATTCACTGAAAAAATATGTTTTGAGAATTAAAATGAAATAATATACTAGAACTCATAAGTTATGCACGTTTTGGTAAATATCTCTTCGAAGTTGGAAAAGTTCGAATAGTGTGTTTTAATCTTTAGTTGGGTAAGAAATTAGGGTTGTTAAAGCGTGTCATCCGCTCATTTACCATCCACGTGTAACACAACTTGTGAGTTTCTAGTTTTGTTTTTTTCTCTTTTCTTCCACAATCACAGGAGCCACAAATATAGGAGATTCAAATGGGCCCACAAGAATCTTACTTCCTCTTCCATTCTTAATTCTTATAGAGAAAAAAACACACAGAAATCTTCGAGAAAAAACCCAGAAACCTTTCGCCGCCCCAAAAATGGAAGCTTTGTGCCCTAAATCGAATCTCACTCTCTCTCATATCTCTTCGATCCATTCTAAATCCTTCAAAACCAAAAGAAGGTCTCCCGATTCGTGTCGAATCCATTGTTCTAAGCTTCGAATCAGTGAAAATTTTACAAAACCCAGCAATTCTGCTTCTTCAGAGCTTGAAAGATTCGGAAATCGGTCTAAGAAAAAGTTTCAAGGCGATTTCGATGGAGAATCTGATCAAAGTTTGGTTCGATCGATTGGGAGAAGTTTCATTGGTTTTGCTGCTGCGGCTGCTTCTGTGAGTTCCCTTCTCTGTGATTCTCCAGCTCTCGCAGAGTCCCTCACTGTAGCTTTCCCTGTTTCTCGAGCACGAGAGGTAACGGATGCCATATTTTTCCCTATTGTTTTTCGACGATTGACCAAAACGGTACTTGAAATTTTGCATAATTACCGTTCCGATTTACTATTTATTTTAATTTTGAAAATCATACTTAACCTTTTTTTGAAATTAATTTCGATAAATTCTATTGTCTCGCCAGTCTTTTTTTTAGATTAAGCATGTTTTGCATGTGGATTGGTGTGTTATAAGTATAAGTTGGTGTGTTAAAAGCAGCTCTCTTAATTTCTTTCAAATTTTACATTTTTTTATAAAGGCGGAAAATTTTCAATCATTTATTAAGATTGAAGCGGGAAATTTTTTTTATAAAATGGGATTTTTTTAAAAACTTTATTATATATGTCTGATTTACCAAAACATGCTCTAAAAATTGTGAATTTAACATTTCAGTACCTTACTCATTTTAATTTTGAAGAAGGTAAATTGCCCTTTTTTGCAATTAAAGTTTTACTAAACAGGAAAATTTTAAGTTAAATTACAAAAATACCCTTCTCAAATGTGCTGTGTAATCATTAGCACTGAGGGGGTATTTTAGTAATTTTAAACAATTATCCTATTTGGTAAAAAATTGAAGCGGGAACAAAAGTTTGTTCTATAAAATGGGATTTTTTTTAAAACTTTATTATATATGTCTGATTTACCAAAACATGCTCTAAAAATTGTGAATTTAACATTTCAGGGCCTTATTCATTTTAATTTTGAATAAAGTAAATTGCCCTTTTTGCAATTAAAGTTTTACTAAACCGGAAAATTTTAAGTTAAATTACAAAAATACCCTTCTCAAATATGCGTTTAATCATTAGCACTGAGGGGGTATTTTAGTAATTTTAAACAATTATCCTATTTGGTAAAAAATTAATTCAAAAAATGGTAATTTAGCATTTTGGAATTAAAATGAATAGTTCTGAAATGGGAATTTCACAATTTTTCTCTACTTTTTGGGTAATTTCCCCATTAAATAATATGTTTTCCATTTTATTTTTGCTATAGTAACAGTGAAGAAATTAATTTTTTGAGAGTGGTAAATTACTGTTTACGGAATTAAAATGAGTAGTTCCTGGAACAGTAATTTTGCAAATTTTCTATATTATTTTTATAAATCTTTCGTTCTCTTTCAATTGTCTAACTTCGTAACTAGTTACTAAGATTGATGGAGAGCTGAGTTTAATTTGTACGATAATTAATCCTTAGTTTAATATTGTTAGATATATCAGTATTTTATATATGTGTCATAAGGGCATATGTGTAAACCCTGGTTCATAGTGAGAGAGTCAAGTTTAACTCGTCCCACTTTCTCCATTCTTTTATTCTCTAAATCCTAATCTGATCTTCTACATTGTATCAGAGCTTCTCTAGTGATCAAATTTTGGTTCTCTCTAGCACATATATAAACTACTGATATCTAACAAATATTGATGAAAAAAAAAGAATTGTCCTTCTTATTGGGTATGCGTTGTCATTAGGTAAATACAGTTCAAAGAACTCTTGTCGAAACTTGGGGATTGGTTCGAGAAACCTTCATAGATCCAACTTTCAATCATCAAGGTAATTTGGCAATACTTAAATTTTTTTTGTTTTTGTTTTTGTTTTTTCAACTTTGAATTAAAAGATTGGTAAATCAGGAATTAGTGAAGGTTATGAGTTTTTTCTCAAAAAGATTAATTTTTTTTAAAAGTATTTTAGAGAAAAAGAAAAACGAAAAGCAAACCACCGGAACAAATGACCTTCCACAGGCAGAACCTTAAAAGGATAATTATGGGATACCCTCCAGGTTTTGGCAGAATTAGATACACTTCCCTATGTTGTCAAGCTAATCACATACCCTTGTCTTGGGTTTGGCATGAGAGACTAACATAAAATGACCAAAACACCCTATTTCAATCACAAGACGAAAACCCTTTATTTTTCCCCAAAAATCCATGGTCTTCAACCTCGAAGGAAATATATTTTTTAAGGGTAAATTTCCAGTTTGTGCATTTAATATGACGAAATTCCAATTCTGGCTCACTGTTCATTTTAATTCCCAAAATATGAAGAGCGAGATCACAGGTATTTCAAAGTGACGATTTCACTGATATTTATTTGAAAAGTGACAATCTTGCTGGTTTATAAAGTGACAATCTCGCTAAAAAGTAACGAACCTGCGAGAGCGTCACTTTTATAACCAACAATATTGTCACCTTTCGAATAAATATCAGTGATCTCACCACCTTAGTCGTCACTTTGAAATACATGTGATCTTGCTGTTCGTGTTTTGGGAATTAAAATTAACAGTGAGCCGAAATCGAAATTTCGCCAAAATTTGATCACGTTTTGGAACTTTCTCTTTTTTAAAACTTTTTTGAAGCTCTTCAAGCTTGTCTTAAGCCCATCATTGTTACCCTCTAGGCTAAAACCCCTGATTTTCTTCCCAAGTATCTAGTGTCTTCAATCTCTTTGAACACCGTATCTTCTTTTTGAGGTTTGATGGTTGGAAGAGAGAATTTTTTAGGTTGAATATGTGTAAAATATTGAACCCTAGTAGTTAAAGATGATGGGTTTTTTTTGGGGGGGAAAATCAAGGACTTTTTTTTTCTTTTTTTTTTTTGCAATGATTGAAGGTGAGGATGTTTCAGTCATTTTATATTAGTCTCTCATGGAAGACTTGAGTCAAGGGATATGTTTTCAGTTTTAGTACTTGGGTGTCTCTAATTCTCACCAAAAATCTAGAGGGCTTCTTCAAGATTTCTCAACCTTGAATAAATGATATGATTATATTACTTTTGAAAATAATAATTTCACTTATGCTGTGATTTTATAATAAGATGATGTGTAGCCACTATATTGGGGTATTGTTACATTATAATCTGTGTTCTTAGAGGCTTGAGAAGCTTACGCCTTGAGGCTCACCTCAAGACGAGGCTCATTAAAGATGCCCTGGGGCATAAGGTTGAAACCTTAAAGCAACTAAGGCTTACGCCCCAAATAACAAGGCACCTAAAAGGCATGCACTTTTTGGCCTAGGAATATGCCTCTAATTATTTTATTTTATTTTTTAAATAATGCACTTCTTCCTTATTTTTCTTATTCTTTTCTTGCTAATTTACTTCTTTATTATTTCAGTAAGATTTTGTAATTTCTTCTTCTTTTTTTTTTTTAACTTCTATTTCTTTGTTACTGCTAGTATGCAATATAATTGGAACACTTAGAACTGAATTCGTATACAAAATAGTGATATATATAAAGAAAATCGTTGAGTTGTAGTATTTAGTGTTATATAGATGAAGTTTGTGAAAAAATAATATCTAATTGTATTTTTTGTAATGAATATAAAATAATTATTTATTACATAGACTTTCAACTATTCTAAAACAAAATATTTCTATTTAGCTAAAATATAGAGTAATAATAGTTTATATTATTATTTACTGTTGTAAATTAAAACCTTGAAATTCGATTTTGTGGATTTGAAATTTATAAATATGAAATGACTATCTAATTTTGAGTTTTTAATATTATATTATTTATTTAAAAATATCTTGCATTTGAGGCTTATGCCTCAAGGCGTTGGTGAGCTGAGTGCCTTGCCTCACGCCTTAGCATTTGAAAACATTGATTATAATGGTGTAGCAATATCACAGCCAAAAATAAAAATCATGTTTTGGCAGACTGGGACTTAAAGCTTCAGCAGACAATGGTGGAAATGTTTCCATTGAGTTCGGCCGATGCAGCATATAATAAGATCAGTGGAATGCTAGCTACTCTTGGTGATCCCTTTACTCGAATTATAAGCCCAAAGGTTTATCGACGTACCCTCCTGTTTTTTGTAACTGTGTTTTGGATATATTTAGCTTGCATGATTTTCCATTGTCCTTTCCACCAAAATATTTCGAGTTCCTTAGAAATAACAATTGCCTTGATGTCCATAGCTATTCCATTTGTCTCCACTACTGTTTTTTTATGTGAATCAACTACGACTGAAAACTGCCTTTTGTTATGGTTGATGAAGATGTGCAAATGTAATTTGTCCTTTGGAATAATATGTGCTGTTTATTCCTAGTGTATTTCTTCTTACTTTTTAATTTCTTTTCAGTAGGGATGCCACAACCATGGTTCAAAATATCCGAATTAATCAGCCTATACTTATTGATATCAGCCGAGACCGATACGCAACTTTGACTCTGAAACAGTGAATGTTTTGGGTTGGTTGAGACAGTATTGGTTTTTTCTTGATTGAAACATTGCCTCGAGACGAGATTTTAAACCTTGTCATAATGGATTCCCTTTTCTTTTAATCTATAGATGTTTTCTTGCACATAGAGGGCTGGTGTGGTCAACTGGGCATCCATCTGATGGCCAAGTGGATAGTGCATTTTTCAAATTTACCCTTGCCTCTACCCAATATCATATATTTTATTGGGGAAAAAGCAAGGAAAAAAAATTCATTTCTTTATGGAATTTGATAGAGGTCTATTGTATTGAAACTTGCCATGTGGAGAGGGGCTGAGATGCTAGAACTCATTTTCCATATGTAGATCCCTGCCTTTTGAATGAAAAGGAAATCTTTTGTTACATCCCAGATTAGTCTCCCTCTTTGTTTTTACGTTCAGGTTATAATTTTAGGTTTCCAAATTTCTTTTTCAGATGTTAATTTGTTCAGTTAGATGATCTATATGATGTGTGAGATACTACAAGATATCTAACACTGGATTTGTACTTGAAGGATTATCAAAGTTTCAGAATTGGAAGTGATGGCAATTTGCAAGGGGTTGGCCTCTTTATAAATGTTGAACCAAGCTCTGGACACTTGGTTAGTGAGAATCTTTAGAATAAATTATTAAATTCTTCCTTGTAGAATATATGCAGAAATCGATTATTAAATCTGTTTCTTGATTACTAATGCAACTTAATATCCTGTTTTGTGTTCAAACATTCTATTTCAATTTTCATATCATGTAGTGCATTTCAGATTTAGTTTCAGTAACTTTATAAAAAATATTTTCCCTGGACAGTTTCAATTCCTAATGTAACAAATTGCATTGGTGGTTGTTAAAAATATGTAGAAAAAACGGTGATTACTATTTAGTCATAGCATCAGCTGGAACTATATAGTCATATTATCAGCTGGAACCATTTGTCATAAAGACCTCCAACTAGAAAATTCTTAATGTGAAGTTTTCCTTGTTACTGTGCCTGGATCAGATGTCAAATATTGCATTTGGTGTCTAAATAGAAGAAAATGTGAGAAGGATCAGGGGGAGATAATGTTTTTTTCTGCCACGGTTCCATATTAACTATCTTTTTTTATATGAGATGTCCTTCGTCTTTCTAGAAGATCTTCATTTTTTTTTGCTTTTTCTGTTATTGACTTCTTTGTCAATTTCTCAAGAAAACCAAGTTGTTGGGTTGTAACAGCCAAGATTCTGATGGATTCTGAATTTTGGACACTTGCATTTCCCTGATCTTTGTAGTTCGGGCTTTTTATTATTTCAGTAAATATCCATTATCCATGACTATATCTATGTTATTTTCTCATATTATGTTTGAAGCTAGGGTGTAATGCGATGTTATTTTGTCAATAAATCGCCATGTACATGGCTCCAATCTTTCTTGATAACATTTGCAGGTTGTTATGTCTTGCATAGAGGGAAGCCCAGCTGAACGTGCCGGTATAGTTGAAGGAGATGAGCTAATTGAGATTGATGGTAGGTTAACAAAAGATTTTCCAATCTTTCCTCATCTATAGTTTGTCAAGACAAATATGGCCTTAAATACCATTTAAACTGTCGTGATTGAATGTGCTCTGCATCCTTGTTCACTGTATTCTGTGGACTTGGGTGTTGGACATGTGTATTGGATCCATTTTGAATTGTCCAGATAGCATAGACTGTATTAGTTTTTATTGACGCTTCCACAAACTCGTTTAAATCTTGTAAATAACCATGTTCTAGTTTATAGGCATATGTAGCATTACTCATCCATTACTTGCTTCGGTTATTATTTTAATCCTGAGATCTTGAGATAGTCTACGTCTTCGATTGGTTGATAAAAAAAAGAAAAGACATGGCTTACTTGTAGAAGGGGTGAGACCCACCATAGGTGATCTTCTATGCCAAAAGCCAACCTGATGGATTACTGTAACCATCAAACCTATACTAGTCTGTTAATTAAATGCTCATGGGATTAAATGATTATAAACTTCTTCGTATCGGTTTTGAAATATTTGATTTTCATGCTATAATTGTTAATACATCTTGCCAGCGTATTTGTTTTGAAATTAATTTTGATTTCAGTTAGTTATGGTCAGTGCTGCCAGAGTTCCCTTTCCTTCAACATTTTTTTTTTCTCTCTTTTGTCGAGCATATGTAATTATGAAGTCTAGTGGTATTCTGTAATTATACTCAAAAACAGATTTGTTGCTCTCCTATGAAGCTATATAGAGTGAATATATTCGAGGTTTTAGTCTTCCTTATATAAATATTCAACCTAAGTTACGGATATTTACCTAAAGAGGCTCCAAATGATTTTTGTATTGGAAATAATGTAGTTTCTTTAGTTGCTTATTTTAATTCTATGTAAGGGCACTTATGTCTATTCACACTATGTAAGGGCATTTATGTCTATTCACATTTTAGGTTTTATATATATATCTATCAAGCTCTCATTAATAAGATTTGAGTATCACTTTCTAACATTCTTCTTGGTATCAAAGCTATAGAGGATGTCCAAAAATCTCTTTGGGTTCTTCTCTTCGATTCCTCTTGGGACCTTGAATTCATTCTCTTCTCCTCTTTCTTCTTCTCCTCCATTCCCAACATCTTTGGATCTTGAGAGACCTAATAACCTAGTCGAAGCTTCGTTAAAAGGTCTCCCTCTTTGGGGGCTTCTTTTATTTTCCTGATTCATATTCATATATCGCATGTTGCGATAGGATTCTTTTCTTAGTTTCTTCACATACTGCAATTCTGCACTGTGCATTTTTCTGCACTGTGATAGGGTCCTTTTTCTACCTTTGCTGTCCTACAAAATTTTTTGGGGACCTACAACAGCCACAGGGTGTTGTATAGATTGGAGTGGCTGTTGGGATACAGGAGAGTGACATTTCGGACTTGTGGTAACAACAAATTGTTGTTTGTGTGTCCTATAACAGCAGTAGCAACAATGTATTTTGGTTCTTTGGACCGACAGCAACAACAAAAGTGCTATGTGGGTGCCCTATGATAGCAATAGCAAACTTCTTTTTTGGACTTGCGACGATAACAGATTGCTGTTTTTGTGATCTACGACAGTAGTAGTAACAGAAATTTGGTTCTCTGGACCTTCGACAATAGTGGAAGTGTTGTGTGTGTGCCCTACGACAGTAGTAGCAACAACAAATTTTGTTTTTTGGACATGTGACAACAACATGTTGCTGTATTTGTGATCTATGACAACAGTAGCTCGTTATACAGGTGCCTGTGACAGTAATTGGGAGCTACGTGAAGCCCTGTGACCACAACCAACCTATTTGGGTGACCTATGACTGCAACACTCTTGTCCTGACCCATGACAACATACTACAGCAACAAGGAAGACTTTTTTTTGTGTGTCTAGGACACTAGCAACCTCCCTTCAAACCAAAGTTTAGATCACTTTATTCGCAGAAAAACAATGACATCGCATCAAGAAACCAATGATTCCAACATCAGTTTTGGAGCAAAGCTCTCATCCTAACGCGTTACTAGTACCTTATTAGATGATCGGAACTTTCAGTCTTGATCTCGGTTAGTTAGATTTTATTTGGGGAGTAGAGGAAAATCTATATTGCTTTTGGGCACCATTAATAAGCCACCTCTCTTACTGATCCAAAAATTGAACAATAGGAAATTGACAATTGCACTATCCTCAGATAACTTTAACTCTATAGAGCAGCGCATCTACACCATGTTCATGTATCATGAGATAGTCTCTTCGTTGTGGTCAGCCCTCAATCAGACATATGCGCATGCTCGGAATGATTCGAGGATCTACCAACTTTATCAAGATATCGCCTAGGCTACCCAAGGGACTCAAAGTGTAGCTGATTACTTTGCATTCCTTTAGTCTTGCTGGGAGGAGCTCTTTCTCTCTCTTTATGAGTCTATGTCTTAGTTGTCTGTAGAAGCAGCTAGATATGTAGTTACATGAGTTCCCAGACATTAGACATACCAGTTTCTCATGGGTTTACGTCCAGAGTTTGAGGCACTTTGGACATAGATCTTTAACACCACACCTTTACCCTCTTTAATTGAGACATTTGCAATCATTGATAGTAATGGGCATCATCGTCGTGTAGTTCCTTTTCAAACTCAGGTCCTTGGGATTATCTCTGCTCTAACTACAAATCAGATGGATCTAGTAGTCAATTCGGGATTTTCTAACTCTCGTCCTTAGGGATTTGGTAGTCAAGGTCGTGGAGGTCGTGACCGTGGTAGAGGGAGTGACCTTACTTGCAACCATTGTGGGAAGATTGGCTATAAAAAGACTTGTTGCTTTCAGCTCTATCCCCATCTGTTGCGATATTCTTCAGGACAATCTGTTACCCATACTACAGTTGTGGAGTCATCATTAGTTCCTCCTAGTGATACTCTTGTTTTCCTTGGCATTATTGATTTATAACAACTTCAAACTCAGATTGCTACTATTGTACAGGTTCAGATCCATGCTCATACTCACTCATCATCGATTGTGGCATCAATTACTATGCCCCCAAGTACATCTTCTGCATTTCATGTTACTTAGTTTGGCTCTGCTTCTCTGACTTGGGTTATTGATTCTGATGCCTCTGATCATATGATAAGTGAGTCTAGTCATTTTACTTATTCTATTTTTCCTGCTACCCATAAGGACGTTCGTCTTGCTAATGGGTCCTTACTCCTATCCACAGCAAAGGTACCATCCCTTTATCTTCTGATATTTTCTCTCTACTCTGTGCTTCATGTTCCTAATTAATCTCTTAACATTTTTTCTATGAGTAGTATTACCAAATCTCTAAACTATTCTATAACCTTTTTTCTTACTCACTGTATCTTTCAGGACTTGACTTCGAGGAAGATTTTTGGCAAGGTGTTTGAGAGATATGGGTTGGACCTGTTTGGATCCCAACCTACTGTTGTTCCTGCTTTTGTGCTTTTACTCTCTGCGAGCCATATTTTTTCTTCTCAAACTTTAGATTTATGGCATGCTCACTTAGAACATGTCAATTTTCAACACTTATGTTCTTCATTTCCTACTTTAAATTTTTTTTGTGAGGGACACAAATTTCAGTGCTTTATGTGTGTGTTTTTTAAACACAAACGTACTTATATTCCTCGCATTCATCAATTTAATTTAGTTCATTCTGATGTGTGGGGGCCTTTTCCTGTTATTGTTTTTAACGGTCATAGATATTATGTTACATTTATTGATGACTATTCTTGTTGTACTTGGGTTTATTTGATGCGTTCTCGTTCTGAGGTGCTCCACATTTTTGTTAATTTCCTTAAAATGATTCAGACCCAATACAACATCACAGTTAAATCTATTAAGTCTGATAACGGAGGGGAATACATTTATGATGGGATTTTATCCCACCTTCATGAGTGTGGTATATTTCATCAGTTGATTTGTCCCTACACTCCTGAATAGAATAGGGTGGCATAACGTAAGAATCGTCACCTCATGAATATTGTCCGTTGCCTTCTTCGAGGTATGCATATTCTCAAGTTATATTGGAATATGGCAGTCTTCACTATGACCTTTCTTCTTAACCGCGTTTCAAGGCGCACCTTGGGGGACAAGTGCCTCTTCATGTTATTTGACCTGATAACACTCTCTTCCCTATTACACCCATAGTTTTGGATGTACTTGTTTTGTTCAAGACAGGACTCTTCATCTCACGAAATTAGATGACAAAGTCATTTGTTGTGTTTTCTTGGGTTACTCATCTATGTTAAAGGGGTATCGTTGTTATGATCCTCTTTCTCATCGTGTAATTCATTCTTTGGATGTTACATTTTTAAAAAATGTTTCTTTTTTTCGTACATCATCTTTGTAGGATTCTTCATCTATAGTGCTATCTTCTCTAGTTTTTTCTCCACCTTCATCTCTTTTGTAGGATCCATCTTCATCTTTGCCACCTCTTAAGGTTTATTCTCGTCGTCTTCACCTCTCTTCGGACTTGTCAACCTTCTCTTTAGACTTAGGTATACCCTTTTCTACTCTTACACCTATACGTTTTATTTCTGACTCTCACTTGCCTATTGTACTTTGTAAAGGTAAGCGAGGGTGTGTTATTGATTATTCTATTGTTCGGTTTGTTTCCTATAAGGGACTTTTTCCTTCTTATCAAGCCTACCTTAATGTTACTAATTCTATTCGAGTTCCCCGGTCTGTATCAGAGGCTTTGCGAGATCCTAAGTGGATTGGAGTCATGATTGCTGAGATAGATGCTTTGCAGAAGAATCACACCTGGGAGCTTGTTCATCTTTCTTTTGGGGAACGGACCATTGGTTGTAAATGGGTTTTCACTGTCAAGTATCTCGTGGATGGCATTGTTGATCGATACAAGGCCCGTCTAGTCGCTAAGGGATTTACGCAGACTCTAGGAAATGATTTTTGTGCTACATTTGCTTCTATAGCTAAACTTTCTATAGTCCACCTCACCTCTTTAGATGTTTGTCATTCTTGGCCTCTTCACCAGCTTGATGTGAAGAATGTCTTTCTGAATGAGGATCTGACTGAGGTTATCTATATGGACCCCTCCTTCCGGGTTTCGTCTTCAGAGGGAGTATTCTAGGAAAGTATGTCACCATCTCAAATCTCTGTATGGTCTAAAGTAGTCTTCGTGAGCCTGGTTTCAACATTTTTCTGAGGTCATTTTATCTATGGAGTTTTGTAGATGTCATTTAGATCATACTTATTTTGTTTATCGATGAGTGGATGGCAGTTGTATTATTGTATTGGTCTATGTGGATGATATTATAATAACTGGAGATGATGTACAGTGGATTGATAGGGTTAAGATGCTATTGGGTTAGGCGTTTGAGGTTAAGGAGTTGGGTTCCCCCAAGTACTTCTTGGGGATAGAAGTAGTTCGTTCTCGTCGTGATATTTCGCTATATCAGCTCAAATATACATTGGATCTCCTTCAGGACACTAGTATGTTTGGTTGTCGTCATGCCTCCTCATATGGATTATAATCATCGTCTTCATGCCAAAGTTGGTAATTTATTATTTGATCCTTCGTTGCGAGCTTATTTAGATTAGATCTTTGCTGATGGAGTTAGGTTTTCCGGTCTCTAGCCTTTCTATTTTGTCTTGCGAGAACAAGTTTGTTATCATGCTTGCTTTTGACTCAGTCCTTCTTGAGAGAACCAAGCATATAGAGGTTGATGTTCACTTTCTCAGGGAGAAAGTTTGTTCTGGTGCTCTACAGTCAGTCTTTGTATCTTCTTTAGAACAATTTACTTATAAGCTTACGAAATCTGTTGGTCCTTCTGTCATTAACTCTCATCTTGTCAAGCTTGGCTTAGTTGATATATTTTCCCCAGCTTGAGCGGGAGTATTGGAAATAATATAGTTTCTTTAATTGTTTATTTTAATTCTATGTAAGGGCATTTATGTCTATTCACATTTTAGTTATATATATATCAAGCTCTCATTAATGAGACTTGAGAATCACTTTCTAAACTTCTTCTTTTTGTACAAATAAATACATATTTTTGCATCAAAACCATGTTATTTTTTTTATCTTTGTTTTGTTCTTTTCTTAGAATTTATTTCCAGACTGGCACCTAACTTATTTCATGAAATCTGTACAAGCCTAAGCTTGATACTAGTGGAGTTTGTCATTCATAACTGGATAAGTTAATTTTCTATGACCATCAGTGGTTCATTTAGATAGTTAACCTTGCCTATTAAACCCCTTGTTTAAATCTCTAGACCCTATTATCAATGTCTTGTAGGCTAATGCTTCAAGTGAAGATTGCAGTCATCCACACAAAAGAAAATAAAAGAAAAAGTTTTGCACAATGAAAGCTAAACAAGTCATGAAATATAAATATACAAAACTAACCATACCCATGTTAACCTTCAAATTTATTGTAAAGAGCTATGAAATGAATGTGTTGCAGACCTTTGCTGGTTTTTCCAAGGTATTGGCTGAAGTTTAAGCTAATCTAAATTCATCTTAATTATGGTGATAATTCTAGGGGAAAGGCTCGATGGTGTTGATGGAGAAGCAGCGGCACAGAAACTTCGAGGTCGTGTTGGAACGACTGTTACAGTAAAACTTTACACTGTAATTAACATTTCACTATCTTTGTGTTATAAAGTAATGGCTTCCATGGATTAGGAGTTGCTTCAATGGTAGGTGTAAATAGTTTGATACTATATCATTCGTAGGTAGCATGACTTGCAGCAATTCATGAAAATACAAATAATCCAAACTATCTTTCGGTCTCTTATGTTTCCATGGTGATAGGTTGGGTCAGATTTACCATGGGCTTTGTGGTTGCATAGCTGTCGGATAATATTTATGTTACATCCTCATATGTATGTGCTCTCTATGAAAAAGTCACAAAATAGTGTGAAATGGCTAATGCAAGCATGGTTTAAAGTTTCGTACCATCTTGGAATGTTTCGGTCAGGATATTCCGTTTCTGGCTGAGACGTGGAATGAAACATTGTCTCAAAATGTTTTGGTCTAAACAGACATATTTTCTTCTGACCGAAACCTTGCCTTAAGACAAGATTTTAAACTTTGAAAGCAAACATATATCTTTAACATAATATGATTAGAAGTTTAGAACTTCATTAATGTGTCAAAGTTGCTTTTGGCACTAGATTAAATGCATTGGTACTTGATGAGGCTATAGGGAATTTTCATGTAATAATATTAACAGAAAATTTCTTTTTCTTTTTTTTTTTCTCTTGTAAGCTTTGAATGTTTTATTGATTTTTTTCTTTATAAAGGAGTCTTTTCTTTATAGATTAAATGCATTGGTACTTGATGGGGCTATAAGGAAATTTTATGTAACAACATAAAATTCTTCTTGTTTTTTCTCTTGTAAGCTTTAAATGTTTTATTGATTGTTTTCTTTACAAAGTAGTCTGTTGGTTATTATATTGTGCTCAATTTTCAATAATTATTTTAAATGTGGTTGAATTATTTTTTATTCTTAGTTTTGGGTAACTTCTTGTGAGAAGCAACATGTGTTTTAGTGTTTTACTAGATTATGGAAGGTGTCAACTTCATAGATCAACTCATTTGTTATATTAGTTATATTTAGCCAAGTTCAACATGGAACTGATAAATATTGTTTTAAGAATTTTCTATTCATGCAAAAGTATTTCCTAATTAAATGGTCTACACTCAACAGACATATATGTATCTTCAACATGGTTATTTGTTTTACATTCAGACAAACAGCTACATGTATGTTAAACCTAGTAACCTCAGAAATCTGAACTGTTATTTGATTATTAGAAGGAACTTTACATATAGGTATGAGATAATAGAAAGGAAAAAAAATCATAAAAACATCTCTCTGGATAATAGAGTAACATTGTAAAGTTTACTTCAAAATTTATTAGCAGTATTCTTTTCTCTCTTTTGCTCAAAAGATTCAGGTGTTTCCAATGAAAATATTTCTTCTGCATTGTTTTCAAGTCATGAATTGATTCTTCTCTAACTGTGAAGATTATTATGCCAACTGAAGAATTTTCACTTAATCAGAATTGGCAAAAAAGGAAATATTAGCTAACGTACTTAAATAATTGTGCCGATAAGATAATAAAAATGCCTGGCATGGCTATTCTCAGGAGGAATGGAGATTCCTTGTTATGCAAACGAATTGTTTATAGTGCTCATTGGGGTCTAAGCTGGTGAAATCTGATGGTTGTTGCATTGAGCATTTCTCAAGTCAACTAATTAGTGTTTTGGTTTTTCCAGAGCAAAGCTTCAGGAAATGATTCTGGTTTCAGAGAGGTATATATTTGTTAACTAAGCATTGTTTTGGCTTCATTTCTAGGACTGAAATGCGAATTGTTTCATTCAGACAACATGAAGAAATAACTTTGCTACTTTCTATGAATCAACGTATTACGATGTCTAGAAAATATATGTATTTTAGATTATTTTCATGTTATATTTTTGTCCCCTCGAAAGGTTTTTTTTTTATGAATCTAATATGCAAATATCCAATTTCTACTTGAAGGTCAAACTATCTCGTGAATCTATTAAGCTTTCTCCTCTATCTAGTTCGGTCATCCTTCACAAAGCCCCAGATGGCCATCTATCTAAGACTGGATATGTGAAGCTGTCAGCCTTCTCTCAGGTGAATATTGCTAAGATTTTGTCTTGAATAACCGCATCTGTGTGCTATCAATTATATCATTTGCTTTCATGTTGGGATATTGTTTGTTACCATATTTACATGTGTGATTTTTGTTTAGTGTATATTTTCCTCCACTCTTAGGTGTGTCATATCTCAGTTATTTATATTCATAGTTCTCCCTCCCCTCCTCTCTCTCTCTCTCTCCAACAGATTGGTCTTTTGGAGTAGTTGGTTGGTTAACATGGTATCAGGGCTGTAGGTTCACATAGTATAGGTCATGGGTTTGATTCTTTCCACCCTTATGGGTGAGAGGGAGTGTTGAGTGTATATTTTCATCCTCCACTCTCGATCACGGGTGTGTCATACCCCAGTTATGCCCCGTAACCCTCCTATATTCATGGTTCTCCCCTCTCCAATAGATCAGTCTTTTGGAATAGTTGGTTGATTAACATGGTATCAGAGTGCTAGGTTCATCTAGGTCATGGGTTCGATTCTTTCTGCCCTTATGGGTGAGGGGGAGTGTAAGTGTATATTTTCCTCCTCCACTCTTGGGTCTGTCATACCCCAGTTAAGCCCTGTAACCCTCTTATATTTATAGTCTTCCCCTCTCCAAAAAATGAGTTGGTTAAACAATTTTTTCCATTTCATGTTTTTTATTTCTTGATGGCCAACATTTCTGTGTAATTTTAAATAGACTGCTGCTGATGACATGGAAAATACCATTCAAGAAATGGAGGGCCTGGGTGTGCAGTCGTATATACTGGATTTGCGTAACAACCCGGTAAGTTTTTTCTTTTTTTTGCTTACATGCAATCTTAGAAGTGTGTATGTATATTAATTTCTTCTTATTTATATATTTTCACAGGGGGGCTTAGTTAAAGCAGGTTTGGATGTTGCTCAAATATGGCTAGATGGTGATGAAACTCTTGTGAACACAATTGATCGGGATGGGAATATGTTACCCATCAGTATGGTCAATGGGCATGCTTTAACACACGATCCGCTTGTTGTTCTCGTATGTTTTATTTTAAATTCTATTGATATCTAACATAGATTTTTTTCTTTTTTTAAATAAAATTAAAAAAATATCTAGCTTAGGCTGGAAATGTCAATTCTAACTGTAATTTCTGGGTAAACTAGACCACTGATGTATTATTTCTTACTACAATCTTGTGAGAAAAGCCTAAACCAATTCCATCATACCAAATGCATATACACACATATGTAAATTTATATACATGTCAATTATGAAAGCATCTAAAACTGACTACATCTAGTGTTTTATTGTAAAAAAACTATTAACAAATTCCTTTGTTTTTATTCCACTATGGAAAATTTTATTTATTATGGTCTATTTCCTAAATGCATCTCATCTTTTATTGAAGTTTCTTAACACGATGTTCTTCATTCTACCTTCACTGTATATCCAAAAAGTCATGATTTTTCTAACTAGCATCTTTGCTGTTGCGGGTTCACAAGAATTGCGGTGCTTGTTCCTTCATTATTTTAGCATATGATCCTGCGGCTCAAGCCATGTTCTTTTATCTATATTGGCTACCTTGAAGAAAATTATCAATTACAAGATTTCCATGTTGATAGTTTTTTGGGTAATTGCCAATGAATGTAAAGTCAAACTGATCTCCATATAATAATTTTACTGAAATAGGATCCGAAGATTTTGTGTAACAGGTCGACTTATCCCGTAAAAGTTATGAGCACTAAAATCTTCTCTCATTTAAAACAGGTGAATGAAGGAAGTGCAAGTGCTAGTGAGATTTTGGCGGGAGCGTTGCATGACAATGTCCGAGCTATTCTTGTTGGACACAAAACTTTTGGGAAAGGAAAGATTCAGGTATATATTCTAGCTCATTACAGTCCAAGAACTTAATGTTTTCTACTTCATATGGGGATATAACAAGTTTATTCAATGAATAAGCTTATCGCAGATAAAATTTCTACACAATAGTAAGTACACCTCTGGTTACAACTAACAAGCTCTCATGTTGAGGTTTCCTGATTATAGTGTTTCTTCGGAGTAGAATAATGAACTCAAGATCCTGATAGAAAGAGAGTTGCCATTGGCACTCCAACTGTTACTTATTACACACCCCAATTAAAAATAAAGAAAATAAGTGAATGGTTGAGAATAAGTAAGAAAGTTGGGGTGCCAATAGAAGTTCTCTCGTTTTTTGTAATGCTTTTTTTTTAATTGGGGTGTAATTAGTAAAAGTTGGGGAGCCAATAGAAGTTCTCTTTTTTTTTTTTTTTTTTTTTTATAATGTTGAGATTATAAATTTAGCCAAACCTTGGTAATGTTTGAAGAGTGTTTTAATCTCTAATTGGGGGGTGATACAATTTAAGAAAGTGGGGTGTAATAAGTAAAATTTGGGGTGCCAATAGCTGCTCTTGATAAAATATTGTTTCTTTCCTCGACTAAAACTGACATTTTTGAGTGCAACTTGTTGGGTATTGGAGCTCAAGTTCAAACTTGCTATAACTGTGTCATTTCATTTGCCTGAGATGTTAGTTTTGACACCTAAGCTAGCCAATACTGCAAGTTAGAGACCTGAGCCGTTTGGTTTCGGGGCTTTGATTGCATTCTTTGTACACTAGTCTTCAATTTATTTATTGCTTTATTTTGGTTGACAGAGTGTTACCGAGTTGCATGATGGATCAGCTCTGTTCATCACGGTTGCAAAATACGTATCACCAGCACTTCATGACATTGATCAGGTTGGCATTACACCTGATGTGCAATGCACGACAGATGTACTGACTTCACCCAAAGAATCCTTCCTGAAAGAAAAGAGCACTTCTTCGTCTCTCGAGGTGGATTCTTGTATCATGGTAGCAGTGCATGAGTTGGAAAATCAGGAATCCAAGGGATCTGCCTCATGAAAGAAGAGAATAGGAATTCTTTCAAAATTCTTCATGTAAGTCATTAGATTTATGATTATATGTCTGTGTACACTATTCATGTAAGGACAAGTATGGTAATGGATGTATACTTGTATGTAATACGCACAAAAATGTTAATGTCTTGATACCCAAAATCTTTGGGACAAGGATTTGTTGTTGTCATTGCTGTAAGGTCTTGATAGCCAATCAAAAATCCTAGTAGACCACATACGTATCTTTACTATTGTAGTGTGAGAAGGCGGGGCAGAAGTGGTTAGACCCCAAAATTTGAGTAGTCATAAATGTCCCCGTTTTTATATTTAAATTTAATATAACCAGGATCATTTTTGTCAAAAACCAAAAAAATTGCAATCTCATGGCCGTTATTTTTCAAAATTATAAAAATATCTTTTTTTTTTAAATTATAAAATCTGTACTATTATGAGAGAAGAAGTGGTTCGACACCAAAATTTGGACTCTCATTAGTGCCTCACGTTTACATTTACATTTGAACTTAATATAATCAGGTTTATTTTGGTCAAAAACATAGAAAATTGCAATCTCATAGTCCTGCAGTTGGTTTTCAAAATTATAAAAGTATCATTTTTTCTATTATATAGTCTTCAAAAAGGGAAATTTCTCAAATAATTACACATTTTTGTTTATTTTGAAAGTGTTACAACTGTTGATAAAGTTATCATATAATGTTGATAGTTATAGAATGTTTTGTCAACATTATCAGATAGTTTTGTCAAAACATGTAACACATTCAAGTTTTGATATTTTCAAAATTATTTGAGAAATTTTCACTTTAAAAATAATTTTTTAAGTAAAAATAAGCCTTTCTAATACAGAGGCGCTTGCACCTGCCAACCTTCTAGTATTCATAGAGAGAGGAAGAATATTTGAAGTCATTGGATCTGAGAAATTTTGTTTCATGGGTTTCAAACCCACCCATGGGATTACACTAAGAGTCTTAAGTTGAAAAATGCTCATATTTGGTGTAGGAGATGTTTTTGTGTCACCCACTCGTCAATATTTTTGTAGCACTTTATTCTTTGATCCTTGAACTGTGTTGCAATAAATGATGACTTTGATTATCTTCTCCGGTGAACCTTCTATTCTGCTTGTCTTCTTCGGTGAATCTTCTATTATGATCTTCTTCTCCATTAATCTTCACCTGAAAAGGTATCGATGTAGTACCAGCCTGAACAAGTCCGAGAGCTCAATCAAATCCAGTGATAAGGATCAAATCGAGGGATTTTTGATTAATCAAATGCGACTCACTTAAGTAGATTAAACTAATCAAAGCAAAATCAGGTTTTGCCTGCCCATTGGTGACAAACGGCCAAGCATAAGCTTGCCTGGCCGTTGGTCACCTAAAGGAAGGCCATGCAATGTTCTGACTTTCCATTGGGTAGTGTATAGGTTAATTTTATATTGGCTTTTGTTTACTCACATGCAATGCACTTTTATTCTGGTCATTTCTCACTAAGAACTAATTAAATTGGGCAGTTATGCAGCCTATGTGTGCACCAGATTTGGACCAGGAAATGACTCCATAAGTCCTCCCTAATTGGATTTTTCCTTGAAAAAAAACCTCCCTAATCTCTCAATACCCATATGTTAACCTTGCGTAGTTTTTCCCGCCAAGGCTTTCTTGTAATTCTCCTACTCTTCTAATCTTGACCTCAAGTTTTGCTTGGTCCCCACTCAAGTTGAATTACCTCTTTTTTATTTGTTGAAACTCAATAGAGATAGGTCTCGCTTATGCTTTTCTAGCCTTCTTCAAAATTCAAGAGAATTTCATTTCATTCAATGTAATTTGACTCAATTCAAGAGCCCATGACCATTCTATCCTACCTAGAGAAAGTTCTAAAATTTGTGCTCAAATGCCTCTTTATCCTTAATTTGTTAAAGACCTAGCAAAGCCAAGTGACCAAAAAGTTCAAAAACTAATAACTAATTTATTTGTCACTTAGTTTATTTCTCTCTAGATTGACTCAAAACCAAGGTCCTTAGACTATTTTAACCTCCCACAAGAATTTTCTAAAATCTTTTTGTCATTTACAGTCATATCCTTTGATCATCATGATTGTTAAGATTCATAAGAGTGTAAAAGACAATCAAGGACTATTTGATGAGGGGCCATTGAGGTCATTCTATATTGTTGTATTTGGAATATTGGGAACTCTAGGATTTATAACAAGTTCATTCCCATGGATCTCCCAAAAACCTATAAATATGACCCCTATCCAAGGTAAATGGAGAAGAAGAATTTGAACTCCAAAATTCTATCAAAATCCCTTTTCTAATTCTAAGCTCTCCAATCCTCCCAAAATTCTATCCAAGTAATCTCTCACCCTCCCTAGAAGCCGTTTCAAGAAGAAGAAGAAGATACCAAGGTGGGAGAAGTTTAATTGCTAACAATCCTCCCCTCTAATTCCCCATTTCTTACCTCCCCATTATTTACTTTCAAGGATTTTATTTATTTCAAGCTTTCTTTATTTCTTGTTAAGTAATGTGGATCTTTAGTTTCTTAGTTTAAAGGCTTGGGGATAGTGAGTAATCCTTCTTTGTGAAGTAATCTCCTCATACAAGTCTTTAATAAGCTCCATGAGAGCATTTTAATTTCATTAGTATAAATGTTTTTGCTTTATTTATAAATCATAAGTCAAAATCTGTTGTTACATAAATTTTCAATTATTAATGCTGGAATGACCTTAGTGGGAGACACGCACAGACATTTTGATGTGGTGGTGCGCATATGCCCTTAGATGCATTTCTCTAAGATACAAGTAAAATGCATGTTTGTACGGACATGCGCGCACCACCACATCAATGTGTCTTCCGTGTGTCCCTTGCTAAGGTCACTCCAGCACGACTTTTTTTTAATTCACCTCAAGATTCAATTTCTTAAATTATTTATCATCAATTAAAGTACATTATTCAAGCATTACAAAAGTTTGGTTCAAGTTCTTACCTCAACAATACAAAGTATTATACACAAATTCAAACAACTTCAAGAGTTGTTTACATATAAAATCTTAAATCTACCAAATAGAAATCTAAACAAGAGAGAGAGAGAGAGAGTTTTTATTGTGATCCTAACTTTTACCTATTCTCAATCATTGAATTATTTTTTATTTTACTTTAATTGGGGATGTAATAAGTAATGTTGGTGTGTTGATAGAAGCTATTTTTTAATAGGGTGAATCTCCATTTTGTGCGTCGAATACGATGAAATTTCGAGTCCAATACACCGTTCATTGTAAATCCCAAAACATGTTTTTCCAGTGAATTCATCACTTTTGTAATTAACGAATTCACTGATAAAATACTATCAATTTTTCAATATCAACGATCTCACTAGCAATTTATCAATCAATTCATTGATTATTTAAGTGTCGAATTCATTAGAAAAACATGTTTGGGGAATTAAAATGAACAGTGCACCATAATTGAAATTTCATCATAAGTTGCACACGTTTTGGGAAATATCTTCTTTTAAAAAAATAGAGTTTCTATTGGCACCCCAGCTTTTATTTATTACACTCAATTTAAACAAAAAAAGAAATGTATGGTTGAGAATAAGTAAAAGTTGGGGTGCCAGTAGTAGCTTTTTTTGTTTTTATTTTTTTAGCTTTCTATTTTTCGGGTTTAGGATTTTATATAAGCCTAATCATAATTGTAAAGATTTTTTGTTTTTTTGGTTTTTTGATGAGATAGGTTCTAAACACTTAGGCCCGACTTGTAGGGGCAAGAACTGACCGCTAAGAGGACCATATCTCGTTCAAATCCCCCGGGAACATGCGATACCCCCACAAACCACAGTAAGCAAGGATAAATCGTTGTGGGTGGCCAATGATGATGTTTGAAATCAAGACCTCTCCCATTTTGGAAGGATGTCTTTGGCCACTATGTCCAATGCCCATTGGTTAATTATTAACTACTAAAATTGTTTGAACGAATGTTATAATATTTTGTAATGTTGAGATTATAATCCGAGCCAAAGTTCTTTAATGTTTGATGAGTGTATTTTAATTTTCAATTGAGATGATAAGAAATTGGGGTATTGGAGATGCAAAAACTTGTTTTATCTCGAGATTCCCACTAAGTTCAGATTCTCTCATTTTTGTACTCCTGGTGTGCATACAACAATACCTCTTCGATGCCCAAGTTATAATCTCAGTACAAGAAAATAGTATAAAGTATTTAGAGGAGAAAATCACATACCTTGTAGTGTCTTATTCCCATATATTTATATGGGCTTCTTCCCAAATTTTCTTCTTAATTTCCGTTCTTTCCGTTTTACCATTCCCACCCTTTTAGGGACTTCCCTTGATTCTTGCAAATATGGTTAAATTCCTGATTTTCAGTAATACGATGTGACCACACTATATCTTTGATCCTTGGAATTTTGGTTTAAGATTATCTTCTCGTATCACTCGATATCCCTTATTCTGATCTTTATTGGTCGGTCGGATCTTCTTCACATGTAATTTGGTAGAATCATCTCATAATTGCCACGTGTCAGTGTCTGAAAAATATCCTCCACAATACCCCCTCTCAGTGTTTCAAGTCTTGATCCAAGGGACTGAGACCAAATTATTAATTATCGGCGCGTGGCAGTCCCCCATTGGATCATTAACGTTCACTTTTCCTTTCACCTGCTGTCTTTGGCAATAAATTTGAAGCTCAACATTTTGAATTTCCATGGTGACACTATTAATGACTTCCTCGTGTAGCACACTACCGACTATCAAGTCTTGATAATCGTATGTGTCGGTTGCGACGCATTTATGCGCTGCATACATATGTCAAATTTTGGATGGCTGGTTGTTTATGCGAGTTCGTACCATTCTTTCGTTTCCCACACGAGTTCAACTTTTCGACTGCCGATCATTGCTACGTTAATCAAGGCAATCTCAGTCTTCCATCTTTTACGTATCTCAATGCTTTTGAGATCTATAAATACCCCCTCATTCTTCTCATTTTCTTTTTTTACTTTTCTTCTCCACTCTTCTTATTGTCTTGTTTATTGCCTCAAGAGTTATTGCCTACCCTCTCACCTCCTTTCTCAATTCTAATGAGATTCAGTGGAAGGACTATTCAAAGCTCATAGCTCTATCATCCTCCCTCTGTTTGAGTTAAAGTTCAAGCTCCTTCTTCTTTTTTTCTTTCCTTTTAAAAATTCTTCTTCAATGGCTAAGGGGAAGTCATATTCCCCTACGTGGCCTCCTTTATTTAATATCAGGGATACTTTCGTTATCCCTGATGATGTGGGCACTTTTTTCTCGAAGGAGCCTCGTCATCTCAAGGCCTCCCCCATGGCACCACTGTGGTGTATTATGGGCAATTTAAAGCCAGCCTCCCAGTCCCTCTCAATAGGCTAACTCGGGAAGTTTTGAACTTCTACAGGAGGGCACCAGGACAAATGAGTGGTAACTTTTACCATCTCATTTACGCCATCAAGCAAATGAATGCTCGATTGGAAAAATGTCTGCAACTTGGACTTCTTGATATAAGAGCCCAATTTTCTATGAGGAAGTGCCCCAAAAAGAAGGGATACTTCTACTTAACAAAGAGGAGAGGGAAGTCGTCTGTGTTCAAGTTCCCAGACTCGGACAAGGATTGGTTCTTGTTCTCGATCAAGTTGACTAGTCAGTAGAAGAATGCACCAGGGGACGAATTTCCCCCGCTTGCCTTCATCTCCTTCAATCAAGTTGATGAGTTTTTTTTTACCATAAATTCGATCTAATTTTCCTTTGTTTCTTCCAGGATCTTACCTCCAATCTTTTTCTAATTTTTCATATCGAGCATAGACAAGAAGGTCCCTAACTCGGTGGTGATTAACCATATCTTTTCCAATCAAGAACTGTGAATTCGAGTTATCGACTTCCTCATTTCCATCAACTATCAGGGTGAGGGAGAAGAAGTAAGGCATTTATCCATCAAGCCTCAACTTTGTAAAGCATTTCGCAAAGCGCCCGAGGATGACCTTGAAGATATGGCGTCGTTTTTGTCGAAGTGCTTTATTCTTGTGGAGTCTGATGGCTCTAATGACGAGGTGCAGGAGGTACAGCCTTCACCTCCTCGAGAAGGGGAGGATGAACAACCTCTATTGAAGAGGTTGGGGAGGGGTACTGACGTACGTCCCCCTCTTCCTTCAGTTGGCTCAATCGAGGCCCCAAGGGTGATAACTCAATTTCCCAACTAGCCTATTTATGCTCCCATCTCGACCTCTGCCACCAGGTTTAAGTCCAGGGGTCGTGATCTACTGGGTATTTTCTGGGTCAACTCCCATCTATGGCTGGCCACCCAGTCATAGATTAATGCGTTGTGCTTTCCAATTTAAAATTTCTTGGGCAATGTTTGAGTCGTCATGTCTCCTCAAGGATAGGGCACTTACGAATAAGCACTTCGCAGGCAATTCGGCTTGGTTCTTCTGTGACATTTTTTTAGCGATGGCCACGATAAGCAATTTTTCGTTATATTTGTTTTAGTCTTTCATTTATATTGGTGCCGACTTCTAATCCTTATTTTCTTTTGTCCTTCAGGTTCAGTATGGGGTCCTAAAGTTCATATAATTGAAGAATACAACCATTATCGATCAAAATGTAGTTGAAGCAGTGCCAAGAAGCTACAGACCAAAAGGGATGTCGCCGCATCTCATAAATTGAAGATTCAAGGTAACTTGGACACCCTGAAGTACGAGCTAAAAAAACTCGAAGGAGCAACTCAAGCAAGGAAAAAAAGATCTCGCCTTAGCTCAAAAATGAACTTGCCCTTGAGAGGGGACAACTCAAGGTGAAGGAAGCAAAGAAGGAGAGAGAGCTGTAGGATCAACTCAACCTCTACCTGGCCTAACTTGACGATTTGGAGTTGACATGGGAGAAGGCATGCAACAAACTCAAGGCCAAACTGAAGAAGGCCGAGCTGGCCTTGGAAGAGATGATTGTTCCCATCCTATTCAATCTTACTAAGGACCCAAAGCATGTCTAGGACATCTCTCTCCCTCATTTTTACATTGTTGACACCACCCCCACTATTTAGGGGTTTTAGCTTTTATTTTTTCTTTTCAATGTAATTCAATTTCCTTTTGAATGTAATCAGCTTTCCATTTTAATGAAAGATTTTTATTTTTTTTTTCCTATTTTTCTTTTATGTTAATCGTTCAACTAATCTAATTATGGTAATGGCTAACTTCTCGTAGTGAACCTACAATTTTTCCAAACCCAAACAATTGGGCTTGACTCCCATAATAAGCCAAGATTTTCCAACCCCAAGTGGTCAGGTTTAGTTTCCTTAATGAGCCAAGGCTTTCTAACCCCAAACGATCAGGCTCGACTCCGTAATGAGTTAAGGTTTTCCAACTACAAACGATCGGGCTCAAATCCCGTAATGAGCCAAGGATTTTCAACCCCAAAAGTTTGGGCTTAGCTCCCATAATGAGCCAAGGCTTTCCAACATGAAAATAGACCATATAACCTGGAAAATAAAATTTTTATTGATAGTATTTCTTAAAGTTAAAGGCATTCCAATGTGCCATAATTACATCTCCCGTTCTAGTTTTTTGATGATAGACTCTGGTTTTCCCTAGTTTGTATATAATGTATGGTCCTTCCTAATTGGCTCTGAACTTCCCGCTATTCAGCTCTTGTGTATTTTAAAATACTTTCTACAGAACCATATCTTTGATTTGAACGTTTTCCTTTGTACTCTCCAATCATAAAATCTCTTCAACTAATATTGGTATATATCGAATTTTTCCATTACCCACTCTTAAGTCTCGTCTAGCCAATCAAGGTTTTGTGCCAACAACTCCTTGTTATTTTGAGTCTCAACGACTTGTGTTCTAATTGTGGGTACCTATACCTCAGTTGGGATTACTATCTTCGTCCCATAGGCCAACGTGAATGGTGTCATCTCTGTAGCCCGTCTTGCTGTTGTTCGATATGCCCATAATACACTGTACATCTCATCTACCCATCTTCCTTTATAGTAAATAAGGATTCGGTTCCCCTTGAATTGTGCACTATTGTTTAAAACTACTGCGTATAGGATCCCAAACTGCGTTATGATATGTTCCCACATAAATTTAATGACCTCCTCTTCTTTGATCCAAGCAAAGGGAATTACCTCTATCTATTTTGTAAAATACTCGGTAACAACCATTATGAATATCTTACCCCTAGACCCCCTGTGGTGACAGTTCAATGATGTTCATTCCCCATATTGCAAATGGCCAAGGAGTTACTATTGGATGAAGTTCCTCTGTAGGTTTGTAATTTAAATTTGCATGTCTTTGGCACTTATGATACAATCTTATATACCATTTGCAATCCTCTTGCATCCTCCGCTAATAATACCACTGTGTTAGTACCTTGTTTCCCATTGAGTGTCCTCCATAGTGGTTTTCACATATTCCCTCGTAAGTCTTTGCCAATATTAGTTCAGACTCTTTTGGATCTAGGCATTTTAAAAATGGGCTTCCAAAAGACATCCTATACAACTCTTCTTCAACCAGTGTATACCGTCCAACCTAGTAAAATAGGTTCTTTACCTTCTTTCTATCTTCGGGAATGATTTCTTTTTGAAGGTATCTGATGAAGTTGTAGATACGTGATCCTCGATTACGAGTGCCACATCTACTAAGGTTTGGAATTGCTAGAATTGATATTGTAAGTGGATATGAATGGTCACCCGATGCACATTGCCTTTGAGGCCCGTTGGCAACCTTTGTTGAAAAATCAATATTTTTGAGCCATTTCGAGTAGGGGCCCATTCAAATTGGGGTGTCTACAGAAGTCATACATCCAACCATGGGCCTGATCAACTTGCATGCATGTCTCCGACTTCTAATCGATGTTCAACCTTTGTTGACATTCCACAACGATCTTTTGAGAAATTGAATTCCTGAGCATCGATGCTACATTTGCTTATGAGTCGACAAGCTAGTTCTCATCTATTGGGATCCTATTTATCTTTACTTCAATAAATTTTTTGAGTTCCTTTTTTAGTACAGCTAGATACTACGCCATTCGTTCATCCTTCATTTAGTATTCATCATTGTGCTGGTTAACGACAAATTGGAAATCGGTGAAAACCATCAACTTGTCGATTTTTAGTTCCTTCATCATCTAAACCCATTTAAGATTGTTTCATACTCAACTTCATTATTTGAGGCCCCGTATCCCAGCTTTAACAACTTTTTTATTCTGTCATTACTCAGTGTCATCAAGACTATCCCAACTCTTGATTCACTGTAGTTTGATGATCCATCAACGAACATCATCCACCTTGATTGAACGTCTCATACGCCTATTTCTTTTGTTTCCTCAATCATTACATCCTCATTTTCTTCCCAATTTGGATCATCAATACAGAAGTCGGATAGCAAATCTGCTAATACATGACCTTCTAACGTCGTTCGTCCCTCAAACTATAGGTCATGCTCTCCAAACATTACCGTCCATTTTGCCATTCTCCTAGACTTGTCAGTTCTTTGTAGCATGTCCCATAGAAGATAGTCGGTGATTACTCAGACTTGGTGTGATTAGAAGTATGGCCGAAACTGCTAAACTAATCTTTTTCAGTCTTGGTATACTTGATTTCCAATTGTCCGAGATTTTTGCTGATGAAATACATGGGATATTCCCATCCAAGATCTACTCTGAACAAAATCGAACTTATTGAGAGTGTCATTGCTACCAGATAGATTCCCAATTCGTCATCCTTCTCTAGCATATTGAGTATGGGTAGCTCTCCAAGGTATTTCTTTATGTTCTAGAATGCCATTTCACATTCTTCAGTCTTCTCAAATCCCATTATTTTCTTCAACAATTCAAATAGTGGTCGGCATCTATCCGATACCCTTGAGATGAATCTATTCAAAGTCAATATCCTTCTGGTTAAAGTCTGTACTTATTTCAAGTTATTTGGACTCGACATCTCAATTGACGATAAAATTTGATCCGGATCAACCTCTATCCCCCTTTGTGTAATCATATACCCGAGAAATTTTCTTGATGAAACTCCAAAAGTGCATTTCTTTGGGTTTAATTTCATTCGGTACTTTTTGAGCCGTGCAAACATTTCTCTGGGGCCCTTGAGATGGAATTTTACCAACTTGCTTTTCATTAGCATATCATCTATATACACCTCTACCGTCTTTCCGATCATATCCTTGAACATCCTGGTTACCAATCGTTGATAGGTTGTTCTTGCATGTTTTAGTCCAAACGACATGACTGTGAAGCAGAACAACCCTTGTTCGGTTATAAACAATGTTTTCTCCTAATCCTCGAAAGCTAGGGGGATTTGGTTGTATCCTGAGTACTCATTCATAAAAGACATCATTTCGTGCCTCAATGTTGAATCAATAAATCTATCAATCCTCAAGAGTAGAAAACTATCCTTCAGGTAGATCTTTTTCAGGTTAGTGAAGTTGATGCAACCCTGATCCTTCTGTCTTCCTTCGAGACTACTATAATATTTGCTACCCACTCTGGATATTCAACTTCTTGGATAAATCCTGCCTTGAGCAACTTGTTGATTTCTTCATTTATCCTATGCCTCAGGTGGGGAGATAACCTTCTTGGCTTCTGTCGAACTGATTTGGCTGTTGCTTCCACATTTAGTCAGGGACTTGCAATGAGAGGGTCTGTCTTGGACATGTCTTTGAACGACCACACAAAAATATCTTTGTTGGCCCTCGGAAATTATATTTAATCCTCCCATTGTTCCTCGGGCATGTGTGCCCCGATATTCATTTTTCCTTTTTCTCTGAGGTTTACTTCCACTACTTTTTCCATCACTATTACCTATTCTTTCTATGGCTCCCTTTATAATTGTTATGTCCCGATATCCCGTGGGTAATTCTTTCCTCTTTTTATCTAGTACTACATTGGTAATCTTTCCAACCTTGAGTACCGTTGTAAAGCATCTCTGTGACATCTCTTAATCCCCCATAATCTCCATCGACCTGTTTCTACTTGGAAATCGCACCACTTGATGATACACTAACAAGATTGTCTTCTTGTCGTGTATCCATCTTCTTCTTAGGGTTGCATTGTAAGTCGATTATAATGAATCTTATCATAACGACTTCTGGTCTAGCATTGATTAGGGGCGTAACCTCTCAAACGGGAATGGTTAGAGCACCGTTGAACTAAAAACAGTTACTTGAATTGGTTTAAGTCTTTTCAACACCTCATCTTCCTTGTGGTCTCCAAAAAGAGGATATCAACTACACTACAAGCATCGATTAGGATTCTTCTTAAATCCACGTTCCCAACTGGGAATGTTATTACCAAAGCATCGTAATGGGGCGTATGAAAGCTCACTCGATCCACGGGATGTGCGGATCCGCTTTTGATTTTTGAGGTTTGGGAGTAGTCACATAGTTATTACGGTCTAGGAATCGAGCATTAACTCAAGATGGATAAAAATAACTAATTTACAAAAAAAAAAAAACTAAGTCTGGGGATCACATTACGGGGTTGGAAGGTGTTAAGCACCAACCCCGCCTGACAAACGTCGGTCTTTACTATTTTCCAAGAAGATTACATTACTAAAAAAAGTCTAAAATAAATAAATAAAATAAAATAAAATAAAAAAGATAAAAAAAGAAAATATATCTATATAATCACAACAATTTTTTCCCTTAAAACTGGTAGAATGGTTCTTCGTAAGATATTCCTTACTTCGTTTCTGTCACTAAATCCATTTCAAATCTCCAAGATGAAGTACCTCCTTCTTAGATCTGAGTATTTTTTAAATTTATTGATGGATTTCTAGATGTTTTGTGAAGAGTATCTAGGAGTTTATGAACAAAAACTAGGGTTTAGATGATAAGTAAGGGGTTAGGACTTCAAAATCAGGGTTTTGAGAAGGTTAGGGAGACTTTTTGACCTACATTTTTTAAAGTTTTCTTTGACCTATAAAATTAGGTTGTGAAAACTCTCTATTTATAAAGCTTTTTTGGATAGAGTTAGTGTTTAATTAGGTTTCTTTTAGATAAGATAAATTAAGGTTTTGACTTTAGTCTTATGAGATTGACTTGGTCTTTTTAGATTAGGTTTAATTAGGGTTTTGACTTAAGTCTTATGAGATTGACTTGGTTTCTTTAGATTAGGGTTTTAATTAGGATTTTGACTTAAGTCTTATGAGATTGACTTGATTTCTTTATATTAGGATTTTGACTTAAGTTTTATGAGATTGACTTGGTTTCTTTAGATTAGGGTTTTAATGAGAGTTTTGACTTAAGTCTTATGAGATTGACTTGGTTTCTTTAGATTTTTAAATTAATTTTATTAAGGTTTTACTTTACGTTAATTAATATTTTATTTATTAATTTCAAAATTAAAAATTTTAAAAAATTAGAAAAATATCGTTTTGCTCCCAAAGAGAACTTTTGCATTTCAAGTCGATTTTCGATGTTCTGGGATGTTTTGGAATCGATTTTTTGTAAAGAATTCAATGGGATTATTGGTTTGTATCACTTATGAAATTTTTTGGTATGAAATGATTGCCAACCCTTATGAGGGGCATTTCGTAAATTTATTGAATTTGGTGAAAATTGACGAAATGGTTTATTTGATTTCATTTTATTGTTTTATGTGTTCGAATGGGTTTTCCTAAACTTAAGGAGACTCTAAGGACGTTTTGATGTTAGGGGTATTTTGGTAATTTGATCATTTTTTAGTGATTTTTATTGTAAAACTTCTTTTTATCTGCAAGATGATGATTTTTATGTTTTTTAGGTTATATTTTCCTAGCGTAGCGTGATTTTTACAGTTTTATTAGTTTGAGATACCTCATCTAAATTTCTGGAATATATCTAGTAACAAAATAGAGCATTAGAATAATCATCCATCATTGGGAACTGTCGCGATCGGGTTGACGAGTTGATTAATCAGGTGAGTGTAAAAAATGGGGTGTCTACAGCGTGGCTACTCCATCGAGGTTATCCTGAGTGAACACAATTGCATTGTTCCCTAACACAGACTCTAGTACCCGTGCCACGCTTACTCCTGTTATTACCTGGTACTCCCTGACCTCATGTCAAATCTTCTTGACCATCTACTTAGCAGTGTTCCCCATCCGAACTTCTGAATTAGCACCCTTGCTATTGTGTATATTACCTTTTTCTCTTCATGCTCTCGGTGCCTTTCCTCATTAGGAGGTGGGGGTGGCGGCATATGTTTCTCTCCTCTTTGGCATCTCTATTCGTCCCTAGTCGTTGCCATAAACCTTCGGAGTTTCCTATCTTCTATTATATCCTGAATGATATGCCTTAGTTTGTATCAGTTTTCGATTAGATGATCTTCTACACCATGTTAGTTGCAATACGACTTTCTCGACTTTCTTCGAAAATCTTGGGGTGGCTGTGCAAAACCCGGATCATTCTGTATGTGTTTTAGAATCTTGTACATATTTTTGTTCAACGATGTGTAGATTTGTTCGATTTTCCACATCGACCTTTCCCTAATTTTCCTTTGCCTTTTCCTTTTATCATTATTTTCCTTTGTTCACTCTGGTTTCCTAGGAGCTTCAGGTTTTATTGTACTAGCAATGGCTGCATATGCTGTAATTATTCATTGACTCCTCTATCAGGATATACTTCTTTACCTTTGCATACAATTCCTCTAATCACAATAGATCGATCTTGATTAGTGATTCATGCAGCCGTGTCTCGAGAACTATCATTGTTATATAGGCTACACATGTAGTCGCCTCATCCAAGTTATCCACCGCCAATGTTCTAGATCGGAATCGTGACATGAAAGTCCGGATGCTCTCCCCTATTTCTTACCACAGGTAGAAGAGTGTATTTACTCCGACCTTTTCTTCTCTTTAAGAGTATAAACTGTCTGACGAAAGCTTCTTATTGATCCTGAGGGCAGTCCCTGAAACCAGGACATAGTTCTGTGCCTCAGTGTCACCAGAAAGAGTTTACAGAGCAACGAGTCATCATTTTGGTATAACACCATCTGATTATTGTAATAAAGGACGTGCTTCATTGGATATTTCATTCCAAAGAATGTTTCAAAATTTGAAGGATGAAATAATCTTGGAGGGTCGGATGCCATTATTGTTGGTGAGAATGGCGACCTTTTGAGCTCTCGAATTATATTTCGTGTGTGGCATCCTGAATCTCTTCCATTGACTTGTTCATTGTCCCTCTACAACAACTCTTTTACCTCCTCCCTTGTCAAGGGAGTCTGAGTTTCCGAATTTCCCTATTGAGTTCCTGCCCCTATTGAATTTATTATCTGATTAATCTCGATTTGATCTGCTATATGGGGTGGAGGTCCCTATCCAGCTCCTAGTTTTCCCCCAGTTTTTGTTCATTCGCTTAGCCTCTGTTTGAGTTCTTCATTTTCCCTTCTTATCGCTAGAATCTCATTATTTTGTCGTTCGAGCCCTTGTCTCATCTTTCCCTTCATCTCTGTCACCAAGTGGTGTATAGCTTGTAAAGGGCCTTGTGGTGCCAATGGTGGATTCACTAGTTCTTTAGGTCCTTCTCGTCTTGGTTTCACCATAATTGTCATTTCTCTTTGTAATAATTCCCACAAACAATGCAAAATTGTTGATGTAAAAACTTACTCTATATCGAAATTCCCATTAAGTTAAGAGTCTCTCCTTTTTGTATTCATTGGTATGCCTGCAACAATACCTCTTCGATGCCGAAGTCAGAACCTTAGTACAAGAAAATAATATAAAGTATTTAAGGGAAAAAATCGCATACCTTATAGTGCCCTGTGCCCATATATTTATAGGGGTATCCGCTCTGGTTTTTCTTTGATTTTCGTTTTTTCCTTTATAATCGTTCCCACCCTTTTAGGGACTTCTCTTAATTCTCACGAATATGATTAAATTCCTGATATTTAGAGATACGATGTGGCCGAACTATATCCTCAATCCTTAGAATCTTAGTTTAAAATTCTCTTCCCACATCACCTGATCTCCCTTATTTTGATTTTTACTGGTTGGTTGGATCTTTTTCACATGTGACTTGGCAGAATCATCTCATAACTTCCACATGTTAGTGTTTGAAAAATATCTTCCACAGGTAAAATAAGTAAAAATTTGTGTGCCAATAGTAGCTTATTTTAATAACAAAAATTATAATAAGGGTGATTTTAACATACCCCCTACATTTTGATGAATATTAAAGATACACCCTACATTTCAAATTGATGACAAAGATCCCTTGACCATTGTCATTAATGAGGGACCAACAAATGATGACGTTTAGTTGAACAAATGATGACGTTTAGTAATTGTCAAAAGACTTAAATACCCTCACACTAAATTCATCTGTGAATCAATGCCTTTAAAATTTATTGAAATACCCTCATTGTTACTTCATTTGTGAATTACTTGAGGAAAATTAGTTGAGTGGTCATGGGTCCACATGGACTACCAAGTTGGCAAACAAATACGTCAATTTCTAGAGTTATTTAGGTCATATTATATTAAAAAAATAGTAATGTGGCACATGGACTGCCATGTTGGCAAAATAATAGGTCAACTAGATAGTCATTTAGATCAAATTGTTAAAAAATGAACTGTTGTAATTTTGATCAAAGACAATGAAAATCTAACTATTTTTTTGTTGTTGAAATGTTTAAAATTTTGAAATATATAAGATTGTGACATCTGATCATCTTTTTGATTGCCACAAATAGATGTGACTGGGAAATCTCTCTCCATATCCTCAAAAAGATCAAGTTGACTTGTCTCGAGGCAATTAGTATGGTATAAGTCAAACTATTAGAAATAGTTACATTATTTACATTTTTAAATTTTTATATAAATAATAATCATTAATTTTCGACTGCAAACAAAATCCTCACAAAAAATCAGCTTATTCCGAAACTTTTAACTCATATAAAACAAAACAATTCGACTATGGTGTGGTTGCCCTTATTAAATTGTGGGGTGCTTTTATAATTGCCCTTTCCGCTAAGCTAGTTCGCATACAACCATCCTATGCTAGACAACCATAGTAACATTTTTTTTAAAGCATAAACTAAATTTCTGTTTAAACAAAAACACAATTAAAACACATAGATGGTAGTGTAGGCTAACGTGACTACCTAATAAGATTTCAAATCTTACCAAGGGTTGTTAGGTCCACGTGGATCACAACATTAGCATTCCAACACCACAACACCCTAGATTTCATGGAAAAACTTTGATTAAAAGAAAACTAACTAAATTTTTTTTTTTTTCATTTAGGACTGATCAATTGTATTGAAAATAGACTGCTAGCTACCGACCTTCCCAAATTTAAAATTAAAATTTATGGTGAAAAATAAGTTTTTTTTTTTTTTTAAATTTTCTTTTCAAAGTTTTTAGAATTCTGTTATATACAACCATGTGGCATCGAATCGTATGTTTGGATGCCACAAGAGGATGGAGTTAGGAAAGTGTTTTCATAACATATTCATCTTCTCCAATCTTTTTTTTTTTTTTTTTTTCTGAAGTTAACGTTCTTTGTAGGCTACAATTTCATGGTTGCATTAGATTTAATAAATAATTTAAAAAAAAGACCTAAAAAAGGAATGAGCAATGAACATTCAAATTTTAAATTAAAATCCCAGGTGAAAAATCTTTTTTTTTTTCTTTAAAATAAAAAAAGATGCAAAAATTTGAGATTTTCAACCATGATCATGATTTTGAGATTACCTTTACTTGAAATGAGATAGTGACTCGATCTTCACTCTTCTATATTGTGTGATTAATGTAAAAAATGAATGGATAATGATCAATTTTCTCAAGGATTTTAGTATTCATCAAAATGAGAGGTTGAAGATGATAATATGCTTTCTAAAATAGAAAACTCAAGACTTTCAATCTTACACCCTAAATCTGGCATCCCATACAAATTTTGATATTAGAGATCTTGATTGTTTTACTAGATTTTAATTGTGAGGGTATTTTAATCTTTTGACAATTCCTTATCCTTCCAAACGTGGGCATGACTTAATTGGAAGGGAATTTCAGCCTTTTGACAAGTAGTTATTCTCTCAAAGCGTGATTTGTTCAAAAGATACGGGGTATGTTCAAAAATATCCTTCATAGGTAAAATAAATAAAAATTGGTGTGCCAATAGTAGCTCTATTTAAATAAGAAAAATTATAATAATTACTTAAATATAAAAGGCGTCGAGATGACTCGGGAGAGTCAACTCGATATTCCCGTGGGATAACACCGAGATATAAAATCATCACTACGACGCTCCCACTTATCAGACACAGAGCGATGCTGAGAACCATGTCATCAGCTCTGCCTCTTCTCAGCTTTCTCTCTCTGCAAAACCCTAATAGTCTCAAATATTATTCTCTTTCTCTCCCCTCTCTTCACACCCTTCATCGATCCTCAAACCCTAGAAATCTCACTAGATCTATCTCCATTTCTTCTACTGAGCCTCAATTTTGCCTTAATTCGAGCTTTAATGGCGAACTTGAACCTTATCTTTCTTGTTCGATGCCTGGAAAGCGATTCAAAGTTGCAGTTCTTCTCAGTGGTGGTGTTGATAGTAGCGTTGCTCTTCGACTTCTCCACTATGCTGGACATTCCTGCACTGCGTTCTATCTCAAAATCTGGTTTCAAGTAATCGTCTTTACTTTTGGATGAAATTTTATAGTGGAATTCGACATAAATGTCCGATTTTTGTCCTTTTTTTTTGGTGATATTTTGTTTAGTTGATTAGACTGCATTTTTGTGATTCAATTTCAATCTCACTCTTTGTTTGGGTTGAGAGAAATGAAGAGAAAATAAACTCAAAAGAAGAGGGAGAAGAAATCCAGTTTCTTTTCGTCTTTGTTTGGCTTATGTTTGGATTGAGAGAAGTGGAGAGAAGAGAAACTCATTAAGAAGAGAAGAAAAACTCAATTTCTCTCCGGCATGTATGGATTTACAAGAGAGAACTTGGGATAACTTTGGAATTTTCAAATATCTTAGAATATTTAGGGGCAGTATTGAAATTATTAAATATTTTAAAAGGGTTTTTCTTCATTTCTCTCCTGTTCTCTTCACTTTTGGAGAGAAAGAAAAAAACTTTTTTTTCTCTTTCCTTCTTTTCAGTTCTTTTCTCTTCTTTCCCCACTTAACAATCTAAACAAGAGAAATGAAGAGAAACTCATTAATTTTCTTTTCTCTTCTCTCTATTTCTCTCAATCCAAACACTTTAAAGTTTGGAGAGAAAAAAAGGGCGGAGTTTGTAGTTTTTAGTACTCTTTTTAGTCATTATTCATGAGCATTTCTGTTCTGTCGATTTCTCTCCGATTTGGAGAGTAAAAACTGGCCCATTTTTCTCTCTATAAGAGAGAAATTGAGGGAAACTCACTTTTTTCCTTTTCTTTTCTCTCCATTTCTCTCAATTGTATTTCGTCCTACAATTCTTGAACTATTTAATACAATTCGTTTCTGTTATCTCGTTGTTGATGAAAAAACATCAAAAAAATAAAAATAAAAATAAGAGCCTTCTGAACATGGTTTTTAAACTCGGTATTTGGTCTCGTCTCGTTCACCTCTGATACCGAGTTGACTCGGACGATACGTCTCGTCTCGTCGAGTCGTCTCGTTCAACATTAAAACAATGGTTTTTAACCATTTAAAAAATCTGAAAAAATCTGAAAAAATCAGGAAAATTTCAGAATTGATTCCTATTAAAAAAAATGAACCCCTTAAAAAATATAAAATTAAAAAAAAATTATAATATACCTATCAATCAAATTCAAGGTAATTAAATAAGGGTCCCGTTCAATGGCTAATTTTTTGGCAAAACATTTTTCAAAACATGAGTTAGAAGTTTTGGAATGGGCTGATTTTTGGTGAAGATGATCTCTACGGTGAGGAGATTATCATCATCAAAAATCAGCCCAATCCAAAACTTCTAACCCCATAAAAAATAGTTTACAAAAAATGGACGGTCCACGATTTTTCAACTTGTAAACATGGGTTAGAAGTTTTGGAATGAGCTGATTTTTTGTGAGGATGATCTCCTCACCATAGAGATCATCCTCACCAAAAATCAGCCCATTCCAAAACTTCTAACTCATGTTTTGAAAAATGTTTTGCCAAAAAGTTAGTCATTGAATGCTACCCATTAAATAAAACACATGTTTCCTAAAGATTAGTATAAATTTCTACTGAAATTTTTATCAAAAAACTTCTAAAGAAAAAATAAAACAAATTATCAAAAATACATTTAAGTATTTATCACAAGAAAGTAATAATATCACTCAATAGCTATTGCTTGTAAAAATAAAATAGAAATTTTCATTTTTAACTTTTTTTTTCACAAAACTCGGTTGTCTCGGTTAACTCGGACGAGATTTTGAAAATCTCGTCCGATACAACTCGTTTGTCTCGCGAGTTAATGTAAAATCTGTAATATCTCGGATATCTCGTTTGTCTCGGACGAGTTTTGCGAAAATATCGTCCGAGACGACTCGCATAACTCACGAGACGCGTTCGTCTCATAACTCATTGTGAGTTGGTCTCGTTCACCGCTGATACCGAGTTAACTCGGGCGATACGTCTCGGTCTCGGACGAGTTTTAAAACCATGCTTCTGAATATAAGCTCTCCTTGACTCATGGTTTCAAATCTCGTACCGAGTTGTCTTGAATGAGTCAACTCGTCTCTGACTATATAAATCTTTTATTTTATTTTATTTTTTATGATGAGTTCAATTTTATTCATAAGAGGATAAGAAGTCCTCGAAGCAAACAAACTACTATCTCTCACTAATAACAATGTCTCACCTAAACAGAAAATCTTCGAAAAACAACCCTCTAAAGTCTATGCTTTTTACACCTAGAGAACAACAATGTCTCACCTAAACAGAAAATCTTTGAAAAAACAACCCCTCTAAAGTCTATGCTTTTTACACCAATAGAACAACAAACCAAAAATGTTAAAAGTTAACTGTTGCGTAGGGCTTTCTTTCCCATCAGACCTGCTCCTGTTTCTTTCTTTCCACAAGCCCCAACAAATTGCAAAGGGTAAGAATCTTCAACCTGCTAGAAAAAGAGGTAAACTTTCGACCAAACAAGAGAGAAATAACTGATTGAGGTTGACCCACTAAACCTTAAAAAGAGAAAGAAAGTAAGACCACACACCATGAGCCAATTCACAATGAATAAGAAGATGGTCCATTGACTCTCCACTCGCTCTACAATAACAACAATAATCAATCAAAAAGAGACACCCTTACATTTTAAGAGATCAATCGTAAGAAGCTTATTCAAAGTTGCCAAACAAAAGAAAAAAGAGATTTTGGTAGGCACATTCGAAGACCAAATAAGGGAAGTAGTAAAAGAAGGATCTTGATTTCCTTCTAGCAGAGAATAGAAAGATTTAACAGAGAAGCTCCTGTCACAACTGCCTTTACAAATCCGGCGATCCGCTCTTTCTAGGGAAGGTCCTATGGAAGCAAGCAATTCAATGAGAGCGGTTACATCTCCAATCTCCTAATCATTTAGTCTTCTTTTGAGCCTGAGATCCCATGATACACCTAGTTTCATTTCTAACCAGGAAAGCAGATACAACCATATAAATCATTAAATTCAGTTTACAATTATTTATTCATATATATATATATATATATATATATATATATATATATATATATACATATATACATGAAAAATAATTTTATTTTATTTTTATAAAATAAGGTAGATTAGAAGATGTTTTGTCATAAAATCATATTTTATTTAGATAATATGAATTTAAATTAAAAAAATTATTATAATTAAAATAATAATAATAATAATAAAAATAAAAATTATTATAATTAAGACTGAGTCACCTCGTTTATCTCATGAGATTTGGCATAGTTGAGACGCCATGTCTATCCGTCTTGTTCGTGGATGATGTTGAGATGACTCGGTCTTAGACGATATTTGAAATCATGATCTTTGTCTGTTTACATCATGTTTTGTTGGGTTTTGGATTCCAACACAGCTCAACTTGGTTCTGATACTTGATTCTTTGTAGGAAGATTTCAAAAACTTTTGGTCAGCATGCCCATGGGATGAAGATTTGAAATACGCAGAAGCTGTTTGTGATCAGGTTCCATTCTCCTGCAAGCTTTACTGAGAAATTTATCATTTCTCTGAACTTCTAAATATACACTTAAAATTGAAAAGCAACATATGTTTTTGTGGTTGATATCTGAATAAGATTTGAAGCTAGTGCAATAAAGAATGTGTACTTGCTGTTTATGATGGAATTCATATGGTTCACGTGGTTATGCTTTCTCCACTTGGTTGAAGTTGCAAGCGTGATGTCCATTTCTTTTTTCTTTAAATTACATAAATCAGTTTTGCATCTTTGTTTATTTGCAGGAAAAGAAATAAGGATTCACTATTTGGATGAAATATAGTGAAAGAACAAATCTTTTTTTTTTTTTTTTTCTTGAGAAGGGAAATTGAAATCAGATTGATGTTGTCGATCGGTGTTTTAAAAAAGCACACATAGTAGACTGTTTGTCTTAGTGAGGGAGGCATAAAGGCTTGGTTTGTTTCTAAATTAAGTTCCACATATATATATTTTAATAAAAAGCAACAATAATCGGTATAAAAGAAAAAGAATAAAATAAGATTGTTAGTTATTTTTATAACTTACCTTAATGGGTGACAACTCTAAGCTAAACGCCTAGTATTTCTAGTTATTGTCAACATTTGACTGTTAAGAAGTATATAAGAAGTATATGTATATCATAGAAAAAATAAATCAATGGTTATTATGCAAACACTTGTATTAAAATAGAAAGCCAGTAGACATAAACCATAGACAAGTTAACTAATTAATTAGCCAATTGGTTGAAACTTTGTTTTGCAAGAAGTTTATTCCCCAACCCCTTCATCAAATATTCTCTCATTGCATTTAAAACATCTTTGAGCACCCTTCTACTAGAAGGCAATTTTTCTATGTATCCATAAGATGGTTCCTCATCCTTTCTAAACCCTTTTACAACCCTACTGCTATAATTGCATTTGATGTTATGTATTCCTTACGTCCCCCATATTGGTTTGCCCAACCTCAACCCCATGCTTCCATGCAATGTCTATCTAATTACCTCTGCTCTGTTGTTAATAACTGCCTGTTTTTACTTATAAAAAAAAAAAAAAAACTGTTTTTTGACTATTTTAATGACCACCACCATTATCATCTTTGTCTACAGTGACCTTGTCCTGTTTACTGGGGTTGGCAACATGAATCCTAGTTTGCCACTTAATTCTATCATTACCTATTCTAACAATCAACAACTAAAAATAGGAATAACAAGCTTAAAATAAGTAGAAAATTAGATTTTGCATGTATTTGTTGAGAAAACAGGTAACAATGGGTTTTACATGTATTTAACTCCAAGGCTGGCTAGTACCTCATTGATCCTGTGTATTCGAAAAGCTTCGTTTGCAAGCAATCCACAAGAAGTGAGAATCAAAATTAGATGATAAATGGGAGCACAAGGTATACATCTCATAAAATGGGAAAACTAAGAGTAGGATAGATGGGTTTAGACTTCTTTAAACAGAAGAGGTAGAAGATGTCCTTGATCTCTTCTAGTTCATTTTTGATAATAAAGGTGACTGTTGAGGGTCTTATGGAAAAAGTCATTCCTATCCTGACCTTTTTAATGTTTGGTTGGCCCAATTATCATGCATGGTTGTACTGATCCAAATTTTTTTTTATCATGCATGGTTGAGGCTTAAGACTGCACCTTAAAGGCTAACAGCTCAACTGGGTAAGGCTTAATTTCATTATACCTGGTCAAAGCTTAAGCCTTGAGGCATGCATTTTAAGGCACACTTTTTTCAACATTATCTGGTGTGGACTATGGACTATGCAGAAGAGTGAACATACAATTGTGCTCAGCTTATTGTTTTGTAGGTTGGCATACCACTGGAAGTTGTGCATCTAACAGACGAATACTGGAACAATGTGGTATGTATAGTTTTCTTAAACTACCTTACTGGAGTTTAGTGATATGACTGAATAGATCTCTCTACCAGTGCCAGGAATTTTCTTGTGTGCTCAAATAAAAACATTTTTAATGGTTATACAATATGGGTGTAAATTCTATCTAGTGATGCATAGTTCATTTCATTGCGTCCTTCATATAGTTATTTGATGGAATTATCTTATTTGACATATCAGGTGTCTTACATTATTGAGGAATACCGATGTGGTCGTACTCCTAATCCAGACGTTCTTTGCAATACAAGAATCAAGTTTGGTATGTAGCTCTTCTTAAATAGCAAAAGGCATTAATATCCATTGCCTATTTACATCTGATTTGCTTTTCTATTCCTCTTTAAGGTGCCTTCATGGATGCCATTAACAGCATGGAATTTGACTATGTTGCATCTGGGCATTATGCACGCATAATTCACTCATCTTCAGATCAAGGGGATGAACTTTCTGAACTAGAATTATCGAAGGACATGGTATGTGTGTAAACTAATAAACTATGTCATCTTTTCTATCTCACATACTTTCTGTTCCTTTGTATGTTCCTTTGTTTGCAGAACCTTGACATGTAAATTTTGATGTCAATATTGCTGGGAAGCAATAATGATTACAAAATCAAATCTCTAGATTTGCTCATTGTGTTTTCTATTTCATAACCAAAATTACTTTTCTGCTTACTTATATTCATAGTTAGCAGATTTATTGATTTTCTCACTTTCCTAGAATCATCAAAGGACATGGAGCACTCATATATTACCCACCTTGCAGCTTTTCTTGGATGCGAAATTGAATCACTAGTATTCTCTTACTTAGTCCTTATCCTGGGTGCAACCTATGGAAACAAATCCATTTGGGATACAGTTATTGAACGAATAGAAAAAAATAGGGTCGTGGAAATCGAAGTACCTCTCAAAAGGAAGATAAAGAGTACCATATCAAGCATTCCAATCTATTTTTTATCCTTATTTACTAATCCTAGTATCATTGAAGTTCGCACTGAAAAGGTAATTAGAAATTTCTTCTGCAATGATAATGAATGAAACATGAAATTGCATCTTGTTGAGTGGAATTGGATTTCTCTTCACAAGAGAAATGAAGGCATTGGGATTTGAAATCTTGGGTCGATGAATTAGGCTCTTCTTGGAAAATAGTTATGGAGGTTGGAGAGGAGAGATGTGTTTTATGGAAGAAGATCACCAAGACAAAATATGGAATTGGTCTTTTTGGTTGGGAAAGTGGTTCAAAGCATTCCGTTTATGGGTGCAGCCTCTGAAAAAGTATCCAGAATTTTGGCAAAGGATGGCTTTCAAAATAGGGTAGGGATATAGAGTAAGATTTTGGGAGATCATAAGTGTGGAGTTCTACTGCTTCAATTTGGGAATGAAATTGCATGAGATTTTTGTTTCAGAAGAAACTTTAATGCCTTGGAAATTCAAGAAGTGTCTAAATTAATTGACTTCATAACTCTGATTCAAATTGGCTCTTTTTTTTTTTTTTGGGGGGGGGGGGGGGGGGTGGGAGTTTTTTTTTTTTTTTTTTGGGGAAGCTAGCAAAGATATATATATTTTTCTATCAAATTATTTCATAAATCGTTGATTTCCTTGAACCAAAATTCTTTAAAGGACATTTTCCACTTCCCAAAGTTCCCTCTTAAGATCTCAATATTTATTTGGACAACTTCCTAGGAAAAATTCTAACATTGGATAAGCTCATGGTAAGGGGAATTGTTTTAGTCAATTTTTGCTACCTTGGCCGACCACATCCTTATTCATTGCTCTTTGTCAAGAGAGGTGTGGTCCCAGTTTCTTTCCTTATTCCAAATGTCTTGGTACTTCCCTTCCTCACTCCTAACCTTATTCTAAAGTTGGCACCCAAACGAAATCTCACTTAAGAAAAGAACCCTGTGGTCTAAACCCTGTTTGCTATATGTTGGGATTTCTAGTTGGAGCGGAATAACAGGGTCTTTAAAAGGGAGGGAACATCATTTGCATGAAGTTCTTACGTCCATCATAGGACTGATTTTCTATTGGAGCAAAATCTTCAAGGAATTTAGAGGATTTTTTGTTCAAATGGGATTCATTATGTCATTCATGAATCTTTGGTTGTCTTCCTGTTGTTGGTTTTTTGGTTCTTTTCTGGGTTCAGTCATTGTATGCTCGGTGGGGGCCGCCTTGGCCTCCCCCCCCCTATCTATTTTTTTTATTTCAATAAAATGTGCCCTAATCTATCACAAACATATGCTTCAATGGTTAAAGTTTGCATTATGATGAATCTGATAAGTCTCACGATCGTACCCCAAGAATGGTTTACCAATGATATAGTAGATCTGCTGTGACAAAACTTGCCCTTATTAAATGTTCTTAAGCCTCCATTATGTAAACTTTTCCTTGAAATTATTTTCCAACTTTTTTTTATATTTAAAGATATGATTGATTGAACTTTTTAGCACTGTTTGAACATTGGCACGTTGATGACTAATTCTTAGTCCTGTATGTTCTGGTGTCATGTTAGAAGCTAAAGTTTCCACACCATTCCTTATATCCTTCTCATTTGGATTTTCTGTTTGGGATTAAGTTAGAAATTTTTTTAAGCATGTTGTTGATTTTAGCAGCTTGTTTTGTTCAGGTCAAGGATCAAACCTACTTCCTTTCACATCTGTCACAGGGCCAGCTTAAACGACTTATTTTCCCTCTCGGATGTATCTCCAAGGTTAGACCAGAGGAGCTGATGGATTTTATTTTTTCTTAAAACTGTTAGAACTCTTTATTTTGATCATTATTCAGTAGCAGATATCTAAGAAACCTACCACACAAAAATAATAAAATAAGATAAAGAAATGTCCTTGTTGCTTTTTGGGCATTTATAACTTGAATGTTTGCATGTTTACTAATATGGGACACAAGAATATGATGTCAGACATTGAGAATTTGAGAGGCCCACTACATTGATGCATTATACCAATAATTCAAACTTAGAAGCTGTAAGAGGTGAAATATTTTCAATTGATCACAACATGTTTTTGAGATTTTGTTGAGTTAGAAACTATTGTTTTTTTACTTATAAAAAGAACTAGCGTTTTATGGAGATTTTAAGGTAGTAGAGAAGAAGAAAAATGAAAGAGAGCATAAGAGAAAACAATGGGGGATAGATTGTAAGGTACAGCTGGTTTAGCCTCCCCCCCATTTTATCTTCCCATTATGGAAAAAAATAGACTGGTAGTTCTTCTTAATTACATAAGTATTCTTCCCCCTTTTATCATAAATCCCATTATGGAAAAAAATAAATGGACAGATATTGCTTCTTAATTACATACGTATTATTATTATTATTTTTAAATAAATTAGGCCTTTTTTAAAAGAGGACAAGATGACCTTCAAAGAAAGGCAGAAACCAAAAAGCAAGAACAAGACTAGCTTCTCCTTCTACACACAACATCTCATCTATGTATAACATCCTAAAAAGGAAGACCTCTAAACTCTATGGACTATATACACTAAAAGAAAACAAAGCCTAAAACGTTAATAATGACATCTTGCACAATTTCCTCCTTGCCATTGAAAATGCGCTCATTCCTTTCTTTCCACAAGCCCCAACAAATTACAAAGGTAATAATATTTCAAAGATTCCTCTCTCTACCTGAAAAGGTAGTAGAATTTCCAACATTGCATGACAAGAATTGAGTGGGACTATCTGCGGAACACAAATCAAGTCAATGGTCAAGGGTTCTGACGAAAAATTTGTAATTTTTTAGGTTTTCACTTAATTAGGTCTAGATTTATCGTTCATGATTATTTTAGATTAGTTATTTTTTTAGTTAGTTTTGAGTTGTTTTAGGGCTTATTTTCATGTTTTATTGGCCTCTGGTTTTATTATAATATTTAGGGGTAGTTTAGTAACTTTAGTTTGTCTTTTATTTAATTTTATTAGGGTTGAAAAATTAGGAGAGAGAAAGTTACGAAAATTAGGTTATTTTATTTGGTATTTTAGTTTTATTAGGACTTTAGTTGATTTTCCTTATTTATAGATTGTATTAGGGTTTATTGATAGAGAATAAATGGAATAAACAAGAAGTTCTATTTTCTTTTGAATGTTGGTACATTCAACATGGTTGATGCCGTGGTAATCATTGGGGTGATTCCAAGGTAAATATCAATCTTTTTTTTCTTTAATTTTCTTCTTATCCTCTATCTTCTTTTATTTATTTGTGAGAGATTAAGAAACCATCAAGAACCCTCTGATCCTTTCAAGAACCCAATGCACAAACTTTATTTTCTTGATTTTTCAAGAAATTTTGAATTCTTGATTCTTGAAACCTACATCCTAAATTAGATTTTCCTAAATCCCATATTTTCTTTTCTCCCCTCACTGTCTTGCATCAGACTGATACCGCGGAATATTGAATAGGGAGAGAAAAAATAAGACTAAATTGACTTAGCAAGATCACGGTGAAGTAAGAGATGATCCATTGACTCCCCACTACACTGACATAAAAAAAAAATCGACAACGACAACACGCCTTGCCTTAAGATGACAAATGGTAAGGAATTTGTCCAAGGCTGCTACGCACATAAAGGGCACTTTAGATACAATCAAAGTATACCAAATCACAAAAGCTGGAAAAGGAAGCTCATCTGTCCCATCAAGAGAGGAATACAAAGACTTTACTGAGAAATTGTCATCCTGACAACATACCCAAATCTTGCAATCTTCCTCCTTGGTAGAAAAGGCATAGGACAATAAGAGGTTGGTAAGAGATGCCACCTCTTGGATCTCCCAATCATTAAACCTCTTTCTGAAACCAAAATCCCAAGACACATCCTCGTTGTTAAGAATTAGAAAGGAAGAGATAGGTACTCTTTTTCTTTGAAAACAACGAAAAGACTAAAGAGTCTAGGGAAAAGCTCTTGTAAGGGAACATCACTGCACCAACGATTCTTCAAAAAACTAATGCGGATGCCTCTTCCAACCTTGAAACGGATACACTTACTAAATTCTGTGGTAACTTTACAGATCCCATTCCAAACACTACAAAATTCTAGACATCCGACTATGCCAACCCATCGAATTCTCCCAATATTTTCCTTCACTAACTTTTCTCCATGACATCTGACTATCCCAACCCATTGGATACATATTCCTTCCACGTAAGTTAACAAATGTAAGTCACTATACTGTCAAACATTGACATTTTAAATCAACCTCAAGTTGTAACATGTATGTCATCTATGCGCACAACTTGAAATAAACTGTCTGTTGTACATTTGTTTACTGCCTTGGTGAAGAGATCATGAAGTTGGTTCTGTGATGCAGCATAGAAATAGAAGAAAAGAAATTTGTAGAAATCATAGGTAGCATATATTAACCGAGGTGAGAAAAAAAGAACGTCTCACCAAATGATGAAGGAAATTTGTAGGAAAGAAATAAAAGAAAGGAGCCTCCCTATGAACGAAAACCCCTAAATATTCAAGATAACCCCCTAATTCAAAGAAACCAAACTGACTTTAGCTTAGTTTTGTTACTTCATCTGTGGACATTTTGCCACCCATAATCTTTCTACTCCACTTTCTAGATCAAAGAAGAAGAATGCTATCTGTGTTTCCATTAATTTTTCTTTTCAATGGTGAGTCTCACTTCTGGTGTTTTTTTGTGTGACAAATAGTCGTTCTTATCTTGAATTCATGTAGTTCTACATGCCTCTCTGTAGAACTTTGAAGAGCTCGAATTATCAGAATGAACCCTGGTTTTAATTCTTAAGATACTTGACTTCTGCCAAGCCCTACATAAATTAATAACAGTACAAGTAATTTTATTTATAAGTAAAAAAAAATTATATGTTAAGGGAAAAGAGGAACCCATTGGCAACAAAAGCATTCATGTAAGATGTAATGATATAACTTAGCATGTTTCTTTTGCTTTATGCATCCAATTGAAGTTTCTGTGATAATTTTAGATCTGTAAGCCTGCTAATTTCAGTCCTTAAAATCTTATGTACTTGTGCTAGGGTCAAACTCATATTGGTCGCCTCACTTTTCTTATTCCAAATGATTGTTAGGTTGTAATATAGTGATTTCTGGGTGTATTTTCATGAAGGTACCTGCTGTCTTAGTTGATAAGATTCGTGTGTTAATATTACAATTTACAACCTAGGTTCACTTCATCAACACTGAATCACATACAAAAAATGTGTTTTCATACTATTTTTAATCTAATATACTATTTTTGTCCTTTGTTACAACATTTCCGCTATTGCCAAATTTTCTTTGGATAAGTATTTCCAGGAAATTTGTGATATTTCTATATTTCTCAAAATATTTATCCAAAAAATACTTTCATTTCTGAGCTGCCTATAGACTCTAAAAAATTGGATTTTAAAACCTTGAATGAGACACAAGTTAACTCGAATTTTTTAAGTTCACACATGCATGTGATAACAAATTTATGCTTAAAATAAGGTCTTGAGGTTTTCAGCTTGGTGGCATGGTTATAATTGAAATATGCAAACATCTTTAGACATCATTTGGTTCTAATTCTTTTTTCTTTGTCAGGATGAAGTCCGTAGGCTGGCCACTAGAATGGATCTTCCTAACAAAGATAGGAAGGATTCACAAGGAATTTGTTTCCTCGGGAAGGTAAATATTGTTGGTAACTGATTTAAATGGGCTTCTGACTATAATTCAAAAGCATGTTATGCTTTATCTAGTCACATGGATCTTTGATGAATTTTGGAAAATTTAGGCCTATCATATCCGATTCCTTGGTTGCCAATATTTGAGTTGCTTAGTTTAGAAAAAAATGTTGCCCTTTTTTATGGTAATTATAAATTTTGTTGAGAATCAAAACAAGATACAATAAACCTAGGAGGTTGAGTGGACCTACCAAGGAAAGACAAGGTAGTCATTCTACTTTGCTTAAAATAAGATACCACACAAACACAAAATTCTCAAAAAAAAAAAGAAAATAAAAAAGAAAAACCTTCGCTCAATAAAATATATTAGGTCCTTTGAATATTACTCTAGTGCTAAGAATAATGGATGGCATCCTCCTTCCTAGTTCAAACACTTGGGCTTTGATTGGATAAGAGCAAAATTGTAATAGCTCGTGGTAATACATTTTTTTTTTTTTTTGATGAATAAAAATATTTTTATTAACGGGGGTGGTCGAGGAGACCTAAAATCCTAAAGGATAACAAAGTGAACAAAAGAGAAAAGGAACTAAAAAACTACCCATATGGTTACATACCCAATCCCACCTCCCCAAGAAGTTTTCAAAATGAATCCCTCTTGCTTCAATGTAGACCGAGCTCCAATGAAACAAAAGGCTCAGAATTTCAATGTTCACCTTATGAATTTCAAGCTCTTTATTCTTGAAAACCCTGCTATTCCTTTTGCACCACAAGCTCTAACAAATGGCAAAGGGAAGAATGGAACACAACTTCCTCTTAAAAACTTGATAGCCTACTCCCCATTGAGACCAACACTCAAACACACTCCAAAGGGACTTAGGCATGCAACTTGTCGAACCGAACAAATAAAAGAAATGAAACTAAACCCTGTGAGCATACTCACAATGAAGGAGGATATGATTCACTGATTCCCCGACTAACTTGCATAAACTACATAAGTTAGCATAAATGATTCCCCTTTCCGTAAGATTATCCAAGGTTAACAATTTGCCTTGAACTCCCACCCAGACGAAGAAAGCAATCTTGGACAGAATAGTAACTCCCCAAAGCTCTCTAAAAGGAAAAGTTCCCATTGGGTTTAGTAATTTAGATTAGAAAGATTTGACTGAGAAAACATTTTTTTTTTCCTAATCTCCAACCACTAGCATCCTTGCTTACAAAATTACCCGCCAAAACTTCAAGATCTCTCAAAAGTCTAAGAACATCCTCAATCTCCCAGTCATTAAGTGATCTTTTGAAGCCCAAATCCCAGGATGATCCATTTGAAGAGCGGTACAAAAAATATGCCACACTCCTTTCTTTCTTCAAATAAATGGAGAACAGACCTGGAAAACGAACTTTGAGACAATCTGATCTGCACCACATGTCCTCCCAAAAGCGAATTGAGGAACCAATGCCAACCTTGAAGGAGATGTTACGTTGAAACAAAGGTAGGATTTGTTGAATACCTTTCCAAACTCAGTAGCCATAAGACGTAAACACCCTACAAATCCCCCGACGAAAAGATTTCTTACCAAACTTAGTTGCAATCACTTTTCTCCAAAGACCATTCTTCTCACACCCAAACCTCCATAACCATTTCCCAAGGAGTGCCTTATTCATAATTTTAAGATTTTTAATCCCTAGACTCCCATTCTTCTTGGGCCGACATATTCCATTCCAACTAACCAAATGAAACTTCTTCTTACCCTCAGTATCATGTCACAAGAAATCTTTGATGATCTTGCTTAATTTAATCTCCACACTAGCGGGCAAAGTAAATAGAGAAAAAGTACACCGGGATACTGGACAAAGTACTTTTGATCAAAGCTAGCTTACCCTCTTTCGACAAATAGCGAGTTTTCTACGAAGACAACCTCCTGCCAACTTTTTCAAGGATTGGATTCCACATCGATTTGCAATTATAAGAAGCCCTCAAGGGCAAACCCAAATAAGACGAAGGGAAAACACCCACCTCGCACCCCAAATTAGCTTTGAGGTAGTCTAAATCCTCCACATCTCCGATAGTGAAAATCTTACTTTTTCTAGAATTTAAAGGAATTCTAGAGAAAGTCTCGAAGCACACCAAAATACCACTCAAAACCCGAATTTGTTGAATGGAGGCATCCAACAAGAACAAAGTATCGTCTGCGAACTAAAGGTACGACACCATAGGACTATTTTTCAACACCCTAAATCCCAAAATATCCCCATTGTCCACTGCTTTAGTAACCATCCTACCCAAAGCTTCGACCACAATGATGAAAATATATGGTGATAGTGGGTCCCTTGTTTCAGACTCTTAGCCCCCTCGAACAATTAAAAAAATCCGCAGGAGAGCCGTTAACCAAGATGGAAAAAGAAGGGGCTGAGACACACTTCATCACCCAACTAATCCACATTTGATCAAAACCCATGCGAGCCAACAAAAACCTCAAGCAATTCCAACTAACGTGATCATAAGCCTTTCTTAGATCCACTTTACTCACCACTCTTGGAATTTGAGATGGCAACCTTGAGTAAATCCACTCATTAGCTATCAACACAACATCCAAAATTTGTTTCCCCATCACAAACGCCCCTTGAGCTTGGCTAATGATACTATCTATCACCTTTCTTAACCTAGCATCCAACAGTTTAGAAATAATCTTATACGTGGCACTAACGAGACTTATTGGTCTAAAATCCGAAATATTCTCCACCCCCTTTTTTTTTGGAATTAAAGCAACGAAGTTGGTATTAGCTCCTGAATCTAGATCACCATTGAGAGAGAAATCTGCCAGAACCGCCAACAAATCTGTTTTAACTACTTTCCAACAGAATTTGAAGAAACCCATTGAAAAGCCATCTGGGCCTGGAGCTTTATCTGAGCTCAACTTTTTGATGATATTAAAAATCTCATTCTCCTCGAACGGTCTCTCCAACCACACTTTCTGCTCTTTTGAATTGGTATCAAAGTCCAACCCATCTAGGAGAGGCCTAGACAGTATTCTTATGAATATAAGCTCTTATAGAAGCTCACAATACCTTCTCTAATCTCATCTTCCTCGTCCATCCACACCCCATTAATCTTTACTTTTTTAATAAAATTCACTCTCTTATGGAAGTTCACCATCTTATGAGAAAACTTGGAGTTCTGATCGCCATCTTTCAACCATTTAACACTAGATTTCTGTCTCTAGCACACCTCCCGAAAATTAGCTTTCAGATTTACTCTTGTAGTTTTCTTCTCTAATGACAAACTCAACCATTCCTCTTTCAAATCAAGCACATCTAACTGACCAAGAATGTTCTTTTTATTCAACTCAATCCTACCATGCCCTCAACTTATCCTTCAGGGCCTTAAGCTTAAGCTTGAACACAACACCTGGCCTGCCAAAAAGGAAAAGCCACTCCATCATTGGACAAGATCTACAAACCCTTCTTCTCTTAGCCACATGTTTTCAAAACTGAAAGGGCTAGGGTGTTTTCTCAAGATACCCAAGGTTAAGGTAATTGGACAATCATCCGAGCATGGGTTTGGAAACGTTTATTGAACCATCATCCCGAAGAAATCCTCCCAATCACTAGAGGCAATAAACCTATCCAATCTACTCAGAATTGGACTATCCTGATGATTAGACCAAGTGTATCCTTCCCACACAAAGGGATATCAACTAACAAATTCCTATCCATAAACCCCCAAAACCATCTCATCTTAGAATACACTCGAGCATCGCCCTTTCTCTCGAACGAAAGTTCGATGACATTAAAATCTCCTCCCAAATACCAAGGTTTCCCCTAATATGAGCCCACAACATCCAACTCCTCCTAGAACTGAACTTGGTCTGCGTCAGAAGTTGGTCTATACACCTTGAGAACACCCACTCATCTTTACCATCCACACAGATGCATAACGTCAAGGCTGAGAAGGTGCCTAGCAAGAAGTCTTTAACCACAACAAATCTCACATCCCACATCACAATGATACCACTAGCAGTCCCAACAGTCGGCACGCAACACCACTTAATGAATCTAGAACCCCAAATCTCTGCAATTATCTTATCATTCACCACTTCTAACTTGAGGCTCTTGCAAAGAGACTAGATGCGGCTTGGGAGAAACAATAACCGACTTCACAATCGCTGTCTTGGAACAATTATTTAAACCTCTAACATTCCAAATCAGAAATTTATGCTGCATTGATAACATTAGATAAACGCCCACTCCTTCTGCTGTGAACCAGTTTCAAACCAGATGAGCCTCCTTCTCAAGCTCTACAACCTCCTTAGTTAATCTGGAATTCTTCTTGCTCATTTTTGACTCCATAACGTCCAGAAGGGGGCCTTATAAAAAACTACAGGACACATCAACGAAGGGCTATACTTCGCAGCCACAAGGAGAGACTCTGTTGGTGCATCCACTTTATTTTCTTGGAGACAAAATAAACACTTGGCAATTAAAGCTTGTCTGCCCAAAGCCACCTTCAGAATATCTCTCGCCGCTTTGCCCCTCCTGGAAATCCTTAATCCTACAGATAAACCCAGGTCCAGAATTCCACCCAGCATCCACTCTTCGATTTTACCAATCAAATCTCTCAAAGCAATGGCCCTTAAGCTACCCGAAAGTTCTAGGATAGGCTCCTTTTACACAATCAACTGATTATCACGGTGGTAGTCTATGCCTACTGATTGTTGGAGCTTAAGCACCAAAGTAGTGTCCCTCCAAGGATCTAACCGAGCAAGAGGCAGTGACGACGCAGACCTCCCTCCATACATCTGCAACTCTACACATCTTCCTTCATTCAACCAACACAGGGAATCAGCATACAGAACACAAGCTATTCTCATGCATCTATCTTGCCTCTCGTTCGCAACACAAACCCCCAAAGCAAGACCCTGCCCATAATCTACACCGTGAGCTAGGTGTCTCTCGGATGCAACTACCTTGGTCAAAATATTGTTTGCCGAAGATCAAGCCTCTGCTAAAAGAGAAATAAGAAAGCTAACAGGCTGAGCCTCAATGCAACAGTCCACACCAAGACTGCACTCACCAGAAGGCTCACCATCTTTCTCCAAAAGTTGATCCACTAGGCCATGGGCTTGAGTCCACAACCAGTCATTTTCCAAATAAAACCAAATCAGTCTGGCCCAAATCAGAATCATGGACTTCTATAATAGCCTAAATATTGGGCTTTGCCTAGTCCAACACAGGCCTGCAACCAATCCCTACCTCACTGTCAAACATTGCATCGACACACTCCTCCAAATCAATAGAGCATTCTATGATTGACACCTCATCCTCCTCCTGTTGATCTGATGGTTTAACATGATTCAGTCGAGTTCTCTTGTGATGCAGTCCAGCTGTTATCATGTAAAGATTTTTCAAAGTTCAAAATATTTTCCATGAGTCTTATCAGAAACCACTTTAAGCGATGATAACTCTAGTCCTGGTTTTGATACAGCTAGTCCATCTTCCCTGCCGATCACATCCACCCTTGATGACTTAGAACACTTCCAAGATTTCGAGCCATCGATGCCTTTTGATGTCCCAGTAAACTTCTCATTGACATCTCCAATCACAGACTCTTTGTTGGATTCCTGCACCCTTATCAACCACAGGAGTTGTTTTCCACGGATCCTTAACTAAGGAGGGCCCTACACTCTTTCCCACCACAAAAGGAGTACCATGGAATCCCCAGCCTTACGAAGTTCCTCAGCGAGGTTTCTCTAACCAGACCCTTCAAAACATTCTGGGATGAGAAGAGGAATAAACCACCCAGAACTTTGGAAATCTGAAATCTTGATGAATCTGCCAATACTATTGGTATCACCAGAGGCTAGAAGCGTTCTCCTGTCTACTGTTGATTTAAGTCAAAACGGTTTACCTTCTTCCCAATAAGCAGCTTTTTCCAATGCCCAAGCAATCCAAGAAATTTCTTCACAGGAACACTGTAACTCGGCATCCCTTTTGCCACCCCTTTCCACGATACTAACTCTTCTAAGATTCTTCACCCAGATAAACTTCAGTTTGAATACTTTTAAGTCGACTTGAACCGGAACAACTCCATTGCAGGCTATCACTACTAACTTCCGCGTCCTTCCTTCCAACCATCTTCCACCCATGTTTCTCGGTTGACCTTCTTTCAAAATGTTGTATTCTTGACCTTAGCTAAACTGACTTCTGAGACGTGCTTAGGTAGATCTCCGAGGAAAGGAAATCGGCGTTGATGAATCTCTAGATGAAGTTGAAAGTGACGAGGCTGATGGTTTTGTGGAAGGAGAGGTTGGTATACTTTCAGACATAAAGCTAAATCATGTATGCTAAAGCTAAATCAGACTCAAAGTTAGAAGACATCTAATCAGTCTGATTAAGAGGGGTGTAAATCAGGCCTAGCTTGCTTCGGGTTGGATCTGGAAGGGTCGAAGTATTATTGGGCCAGCTCGATAAAAATCCCCAAAATTGGAGCTTTACCCACGACCCTACCCATTTAGTGGACTTCGGGTCGGGCCTACTTTTTATGAAATTAAAACAAGGAAAAAAGAGAAGAAATAAAAAATGTACAAATTTAGATCTCTTCTATCAATATCCAATTCTATTTGTTCCATGTCCTCCTTGAGCGGCTTCGACTTTTAGATCCAGATGGCTTGTTGAGCCATAGCTTGACTAAAATTGAAAATTGATTGGCTCCCTATGGAGGACCTGCTTATTTGGGATTGCTTAATGTCTATATTTCTTTTTGATATACATTGTTTAATGTGTCTACTAAGGTGGCTAGTGCCACCCATAATTCATTATAAATTGTGGCAACATGCTTTAATATATGTATAACTAGTGGACTTTTTTGGGACTGGAACTTCCACTTAATCAAAGTGGGCCCAAACTTCCGAAGTTTGTTCACTTTTTTTTACTAGAACTAACATGTTCATTTGTAGTAAGGGTTTCATAAGGTGTCACCCTATATGGATAATCTGGAATAGGGGAAAAATCATCATTTAAAATGATATTTTGCCAAGGGTCCATTATTATAAAATTAAAAAGAAATAATTGAGAATTAAATTGCTAAATTAAAAAAATAAATATCTTACCAACATTGCACCAACATGTAGAGATTGATACAAGCTTCAGGCTGATCTGATATGCTTGATTTATCGATGCCGTCGTACATCCATGTCACATGAGTACCCTATTGATTGTCCGAGAAAATCTAAATAGAATTTAAACAATAAATCAATGATCAAATTAATTGATTCAATAGCAGAGTAGAGGGAGAAAATTTGTTAGAATTTTGTGGTGAGTGAATGAGGTTAGGGGTTATTAATAGAAAAAATTAGGTCAAATGTCCTCATTTATTCTATAAATTGTTACAAAGAAGCCATGAAATAAGGGTATTTAGGTTTAATTATCCCCTTTGAAGTTAAATGACCTAAATTACTCTCCCAATAGTCAAAAACCTGTCTAAAAATAGGGATATTGGGCAGAGCTAATCGTTTTTTTAGCCAGGGCAAGGTGCCCAAATCAACCACTCTTGACCAACCAGGGCTTGGGCTCAAAAAATTTGGGTCGCGTATGAGGCTCACAAGCTTTTTTACACCCCAACTATGGGACACTAAATACCACAATCCAAGAGATACTTTATAAAATGTCTATGAATGCGACTTAGAATATTGTGCCAACTGCAAATAATGGCCTCCACTGTTTTTCTTCTCTCTCTCTTTTTTTATCTTTTTTTTTGATAGAGGGTTCTATTAAAAAGATAAGAAAAACAATCTTACTGATAAAAAAAAAGGCATAAAAAGCACATCCAACACTACCTAGCTTTACACATCAATTCTCATCTAATCCTCATAAGTATCCCTTCAAACTCTTCTTTAAAAAGCTTACACCAAAAAAATATGAACCCTAGAATGGAGATAGTCATATCTTGGAGGGGGTGTTCCTTCCTATCAAAGATCCTGCTATTCCTTCTAGTTTCCCCAATATACCATTAACCGATTTAAAGACCACAAGATGATCTTTGTGTGCAAAAAGGCCAAAATCTGACAGCCTTGAAACAATGCAAGGTCACTGGGAAAGCACCGAGAAACATTCCTCTTAAGGTCTCTCTTCTTTTCTGTATTCTGTTCCATCAAGCAGAGAGGAGTTTGGTTCAGCACTTTCTACCACTCATGCTTCAATATCATTTCCAACCTCCTAAAATATAACCACAGAAAACTTGATTTTAGCAGATTGTCACAAAATTATTTGTTACATGCAAATTAAAGAAAGAAGCCTGCAAAATGATCCGCTGAAATGAATATCAGATTGTCACACAATTTTTTGTTCATCACTTGCTAGTTTGTCACAATTATTGAGTTATATTTGCAGTAATTGATGGTTGACGTTGGGAGGTTTTTCTTTGGTACACAGTAGCCGCCTCTTGCTTCTCAGTATTCTCTGTCTGACCCTATGATTTTCTGGGACATCTAGTGGATAAATTATTTTCTTTGTGGTGGTGTGTTTTAGTTTGGTATTCTAATACTCAAGTTCAAATTGTATGCATGTCATCTTGTACTCGGTTTCTGATGATTCAATTTTTTTATTTTTTTGCTATGTTTCGAATGCATTGCTTGAGAATCTGTATTCTATGGTTCGTGCTCTCCGCAGTTGGAGTGTGCCTGGGGTCTAATCTTTAGATTGTTCTAATTTCTTGTTATGGTGTTGCTTACAAATCCTTCTCTTCTTCGTTCTGTGTTCATCATACTGAAATTCGAAGTCTCTATTGTGTACTGTTACAATGTTCAATTTGATTGTAACAGAGATTGGTTTATTTTTCTTATGGGCTTTCTTTCTATAGATAAAGTTTAGTGAATTTGTTGCAAGACATATCGGGGAAATGGAAGGTATATTACTTGAAGCTGAGACTGGAGATTTCCTTGGGAAACACCGTGGGTTTTGGTTCTATACAATTGGTCAGCGCCAAGGTCTACGCCTTCCTGGAGGACCGTGGTATGTTGACAAAAATATGCAAAAAAGTAAAAAGGTTTCATCCCACCTGGCCCATGTATTTAGCTTCACTCGTTCTGCTCAGTTCATGACAGAAATAGAAACTCAGAGAGAGAGATAAGGAGGGATCTCCCAGAACTGCTAACTCACAAGATGAGTAGGTCCCCCCTTGTTTTTGGCAAGGCAAGAAGAGCCCCAAAAAGCATTCTTGATCACTAATGCCTAAAGGTTTCTCTTTATATTTTAGGAATCTTTTTAAATTTAAATCATGATTTTTATACATCTGGACACTCAATCTCAAATGTAAAATGTTTTCCTTCTCAGCCACATAGTTTATGATATTTGTAATAGTGGCCACAATTTTCTTCATTAACCAATGTAAGTTTCCAATGAAAATTATATACATCTTTTGTAGGTATGTTGTTGAAAAGGATGTCAAAAACAATGTAGTCTTTGTTTCAAGGAATTATTTCTCGTTTGATAAACGAAGGCGAAGATTCTGTGTTGGATCCATGAACTGGCTAAGCGGGTCACCCCCAGACCAGGTTGATCAGCTCCAGTGCAAGGTATATTACCTATTAAGTCTTGTTAGTGTGCACTCTTTCCCCACACTCTTCACACACGAGGACAAATTAAATAATCTGTACTGTATCAATTCTAGTAATGCTTGGAAACTATGCAAAGACTTTCTAAGAATTCCCAATGTGAAATGTGACGCTCTCTTGGTCCAGTGGTATTTATTCTCAGTTTGGGTGTGCGATGTCACGATTCGAATCTTGCAAGACCCCGTCTTATTGTTATGTGGTTTTTAGCAAAAATAAGTGTCACACTCATGTATTGTACCCTTTTTTTTGCTTAACTTGTTCACTTTTTTTTTTTTACTACTATTTATATCCAATACATTTTTTTTCAATACTGTAAACTTAATCCTGAATTAGAGCATTTCAAGCACAACTCTCTCTCAATGTATGGGATACAGTGTATAAATATGTCAGTTTATCATGTTTGTACACTAACATATGTTTATTTGATATTTTATCAGTGCTGGACACTGACATGCGTTTTGTGTCTTGTTATAAAGCTTGATATAGTATCTGTTTAGCAACTTGACATGCTTTATTGACATGAGTTTTTTCTTCAGGATCAATGACTAACATTCCATGTTGATAGAAATAAGTAAAACATAGTGGCAAAATATTAATATAGTTGGTGTTGAAAAAGAAGATTAAGACTTCTAGGGTCATGCAAATGGCAGGTCTCAACCTAGGAAATCTCTTGGTAACCAACCCTTTTAAGTGAAACAAATCAATCATCTGGAAAGTTGGGATGAAATTGATTTTTAACTAGGATTAGATGGCTGGTGATTTACTTATGAATTGGTGTGGCATTAGAAAATTTTGGTGGGGCAATATAATCTCTCTTTATTTATCAACCATTAATCAAATCCCATGAATTATTTGCCGTTCAGCCCGGTTTAATGTTTACTGTCAGAATGTTTCAGCTGAGGCATTCTGGTTTTTGGATGATACTGGAACGAAAAACTAACCTAGAAACATTGAATGCCTCGGTTTTTCTCCTGACCGAGACATTGTCTCGAGATGAGATTTTAAACCTTCTCATTCACGTAAATGTCACAACTGTTGATTTCTGAGGACTAATAAGTAAAATATTCTCAGGTACGACATGGTCCGAGTTTCTACGATTGCAGCTTAACGATGGAACCAGGTGAAGACAACCAAGGAGATTCTTTTATTGTCCATATATCTGAAGATGATCAGGGCTTGGCTGCTGGGCAGTTCACTGCTTTCTACCAAGGGAAAACCTGCTTAGGTTCTGGAGTAATTGTGGAATCTAAGGATGATGAGGGCTTCCCTGTTTGTGCCAGAGCTATGGAAATTGCAAGAATGGAAGATAAATCAAAACTCGGGAAACCTATAAAGATAAAGGTTAAACCAGATTCTTCTCCAAAGAATTCTGAGCTGGAAGACACTGTTGAACTTCACAGAGAATCTGTAAGTCCCCAACTTATTAACAATGATGTAATCGATTCTCAAACATGTGCATCACGAGGTTTGTTTTCTAGTATCCCTATGAATTGGTTACAGAAGCTTAGGGAGAAGTGGATGCAAATATTCTAGTATAGTAATTCTATTTAGATTATGTGGCATCATCTTGGCTTTCTTAACTTTAAGTTGATCGTTCCGTTAGGGAGACAGAATTCTCTGTAGTCCCTATGAGTAGTGGTGTTTTTAACGATCGACATAACCTTCTTATATAAGACTCTAGGGGTAATACTATTTCAGAAAATAGAAGAGGAAGGTATACTGTATATTAACGATTATAATTGTCTAATTAGTGTGGACTAATTTAAATGTCTAGTTAACTGATTTACTAATTTGAAGCTACCTCTACAGGTTTTTGATTTATTTTGTATCAGACTTGAAGGGAAATTTGGTAATATTGTAGTTACTGTAATAAATGCACTTGTTAATGTTATGGAAGAAGCATTAATTTTGTAGTTACTCTAAGCAAAGTTAATTTTGGGAGTGAGGATAGAATAACCAAACGCATGGTTTCAAATCTCGAGATTGAATAGTTCAAGAATGAGCGGGCGATTCAATGTGATCTGCCCCGCATATTGTGTCATTGGGCAACCAAGATGACTTGCAATGACATCTAGGCATTATCCATCAAGTCGGTAAAACTTGGCCAAGTCAAGGTTTATAGTGTAATTTAAATATTTATTTATCATCTAAATAAAAATAGGGACCAACTAGTTGCACACCACCCATTAATTATTGCACTCCATTTATACATTCTCCTTTACACTCCATTTTGGTGATTGCACTCCAAAAATAAAAAATATTGCATGCCCTTTATTTTATTTTATTTTTTTCTTCCTATTCTTCCTTAACCTTTACGCACATAATTATTTTTTGTGTAATCTGGTATGTTTATAGGCATCACAAATCCTCAAAATCACCTCTAGATTGATAAATCAAGGGAGGATTTTTGTTGACGATTTTAAAGTGAGGTTTAAAAAACTTGCTGGGATTCATATTGACACTTTGAAGTGATTAGAGATCATGGAATTTTAAGGGAAAAATAGTACCCCTCAATTTGGGGTTAAAGAGAACACAAGTAAAATCAATCACAAGAAAAATAGTGCACTAGCAAATGCCGGTGGAAGATAAATAAAACCTAAAGCTTAGAGTTACTTCAATGAAGTGCAAGAAGTAGGTTTAAGTCAAGGTTATAGAAAAGGGGCATTTTTAAGTTTGGGGTCTAACCAACAATATTGGTGTGCAACTAGTTGGACCCTAAAAATATGATGTGATTAAGCATCTTCTAATTCATCTTATTTTATAAAATAATTATGATTTGTTAAATTAAAATAATTATAATTTTGTAATAAAATAAGATAGATTAGGAAATGTTTGGTCACAAAATCAAATTTATTTATATAATAAATATTTGAAATCTAAAAAATCTACAAAATCCCAATTGACTCAGTTGAGATTTTCAAAATATCGTCTAAGACCATGGTTTAACATCTCGATTAGTCTCGATGTTTCAAATATTTCAAAAACCGAAACAATACTGACAGATTATTGAAACATTCTTATCAAGTCTTTCAGAGGATACCTATGTCAAGGGGTATGTCATTAGTTTGAAAATACAAGGCTTTCTCAAATATTTACTTAAAATATAAAAGAATCTTTTTCTAAATCCCTTAAGTCTTTGAAGGGAGACTGAGGTCAAGAGCATATTATCATTTTTAAAATACGGCATATTCCGAACCATCTCAAATCTTCATCTTAAAAACCAAAAAATGGAGAAGAAAATGAAGAAGTTGAGTTGACCAAACCTGAAACTTTGGCACGGAAGATTTTATGGTGACAACAGCAGAGATCGAAAAATAACCTGAGAAACCTTGATTGAAGAGGATTCTCCATCGGAAAAACCATATCACAAGAAAAAATGAGAACTTTGGAACCGAAACCTCAAATGTTTAGATTCTATAGATGTATCGTTTCAAAATGTTGAAAATCCAAAACGTTTCGGTCACAAACCAAAACGAAACCAAATTTTAAACCATGTTTGAGACATCTCGTTTATCTCGCGAGATGATGTGAATGTTGAAACACCATGTATATCTATATTGTTATTAAACGAGACCGATTCATCTCAGTATCAGACAGATTTAAAACCATGCTTGGAACCCACCATTAAGTATGATTCTAAATGGGACCCACCATCGACTTTCTAGAGTTTTTTGTTATTCAAATTGCATGCATATGAATACTTACCTATTTCTTCATCAAAATATTGTTTTTCTTCGCAAATTTTTTTTCTTCTTCAATGTATGCTTAACTAAAGTAGAAGAAACATGGAGGTGATTAAATCCCACAGTGATGAATTTCGGCTACAGAAGCAGCTGCACCTGCTTCTATGCTCAATCCAAACTCATCAATATAAGAATGAGAGAAAAATTTAACACTGACCTAAATCATAATCAACCATTTTATTGTATGCTGTCTGCTCAGGCCATTCCTTTAAACAAGGAAGATTTCTTTCAACATACAAGGACACATTTAATTCACAAAACACCCATTTTGTTATCATTTTTTTGTTTGTTTGTTTGTTTTTGATGGGGTGTATGGAGATCAGCTATAATTCATTATTCAGAGAGCAATAAATTAGAGGAGAAGAACAATACTCAAATGAAAGAATACAGCTTCGTCAAATGTCACAAAGAAGAAGAATCTTTCCATTCCAATCTGTTAAGAGAATCAACAATTGCTCTTCGGAACTCATCGTTGTGGAGGATGAAGGATGATACATGCCCACCTGTCACCCATCTCACTTCGGAACCTGGCCAAGCTCTTTGAAGCTCTAACACTGAATGTTTGGGGATGTACCCATCATACTTAAACCCGAAAGTTGTATAGAAAGATAGAGGTACCATAGTCAGTAATAAGGTAATAACATAATGAGACAATATTTTTAGAAAATAAAAAGGGGAATTACCAAAATGGCACAGTAAAATTGAAAAATTACCAAAACAACAGACTACTTCATTTTAATTATGAAAATAGTAAATTACCGTTTATGGAATTCCATTTTTCTTTATACCAAAACGGTATATTTTTAGAATGCATAGTAAAAAAAAAAAATTATATTCTATTGTATAAAGGAGTAAACATTTTCCCCACTTTAATGAAAATATTTTAATTCCGAAATCAGTAAAACGGTAAATTCCCGATTTTGGAATTAAAATGAACAGTGTGCCTCTTTTGGTAATTTTTCAATTTTCAGTGAATGTTTTGGTTAATCATCCAAATAAAAACGAAGCATGATTATAGCAATGATAAGTTTTGGAACTAACAGTGGCAGAAACGAATATAACGGCTTCAGGATTTATGGGTATTGGAAAGCGAGTGACATCGGTGAGTGACAATACGGATCGCATCCGTTCCCTCACTTCTTCGAGGGTCATTGATGCAGCTTTCTGGACCGCACCATCTTCTCTCAATGCCTCCCAAGCAGTGGCATACTTTAGTATCCCTTCACAGAATGCAACACCCGCAGAGTGTGGAGAGAGAAAAGGAAGCGTAGCAACTGGTGTAGGATGCAGGGATCCAACCATTGCAGCATGTACTCCACCTATAATAGGACAGAGGTGTCAAAGTTGAAACATGTGTAATTTGATATATATATACATAGGGGTGGGTTCCGTTGACTCAAAAAATATGATTCAAGAAATGACACAAGATCTTGACGGTGTAAACACGAAATCTAACGGATGAGATTTTATGCATATCTCAATAATACATACCCTGATGATATTTATCTTGAGGATAATTTCCAATCATTAGATTTTTTGTTTACTTGTGTCATTTATTGAATCATATTTTTTGAGTAAACAGAACCCGACCCTGTATATAACTGTTTTGTTTCCTTTCTCACAAGTTGATCTATCAAAAAAGCTACTAGCTTAAATAAGAGAGCTTCATTGGCACCCCAACTTTGACTTATAACACCCCAATTTCTTACATTATTTATCACACCCTAATTAAGATTAAAACACACCTTTCAAATGTGATAAAAGTTCAGTTCCAATTATTACTTCAACATTACAAACCATTATAACACAGTCAAACAATTTCAACAGTTGTTTACAATTAGGATTATGCCCATATAAAATCCTAAATCTAACAAATCTAAAAAGAAAAGGAAAAACAGAGAGAGAGTTTCTATAGGCAACCCAACTTTTACTTATTCTTATCCATCGACTTATTTTTTTTTATTCTAATTAGTGTGTAATAAGTAGATGTTGGGGTGCCAATAGCTGCTCTCTTAAATAAGGATCCAATCACTTCCAAAACTTAGATCATTTTGCAAGTTCCAGAGGGACTATTTAGATCCTATCAACAAAATATAGTAACTTGAGTGTTATTATATTTATCATCATGATTAAAGTTCGATAACATCTCAGAATTTTTTGGTGAGACATTCCAATTTTGACTGAGATTGGAATGAAAAATAAATAAAAAATTTCTTTCGGGAATGTCCTGGTTTCCTCCTGCTAGGCATTGTCTTAATAAGAGAATTTAAACCTTGATTATAACAACAATTAAGCAAGACTCTTACCCATGCTAAGCCCACATACACCAGTCTTCCCAAATCCCGCTTCAGTGTCTAACCAGTATAACAAACTGCGAGCCTCCTCAATGGTGGCTCTCCCCAGTAGAAGCAAATCACTTACACAAAGGAGCTTTGATCCCCACTGCAGTGTAGGACGTCTCTGTCCATAGAAAGGGCTGGAGGAATACATTCAACTTGAACATAACAATTTGTAATAAGTCACCAAAGACAACCTTTCCTACTAATTTCAGAGCAGCTACCTATGCATGTGTGACACTCACCTCTCAAGCACCATAGTTGCTATGTTTTGCTTCAATAATGGCCCACCTAGACGCAACCTCCGCTCGAATGAATGGTCCCCAGTGCCTAAAATAAGAAAAACAACTGAAGTGATTCTACAAACAAAGGCATATTTATTTATTTTGAATTTTTGATAAGTAACAAAGGAATATTTGGAAAACCCATTTCACTGTCTAAATTGAAATCCAAGAAAGAGAGCTCATGGAAATAAGATGCAAAACATTTCAGAGAGTTCTTGTTAATCCTCATTCAAGAATGTAAGCTACACGCACCAAAGATGATCCAAAATTGGGTTAGTCACAATTAATTGGAAGTAGAAAGAGTGATTCCAACAGCCACAATGCATCTATGTATTCATTCTATTGAAAATAATTGTTTAGAATCATGTTTAGTTAATAGTTTAGGTTGAGTAGGGTAGTTTTAGCATGTTGTGAGTTTAATCCCAAATTTTCTACAAGTTACATTTGTACTTGGTTACTCTTCTACATAAAGGAGCTTAGGTCTCTTCGCAATATATCCAATTTAGTTAAACTATTTTTCTTAACATCGTATTGGATCACTCGATCATCTTTTCTTACACTACTTATCTAGAAAGAGATATCACCGAGACCAGTAGACTTGAGCCTTTTTTTCTCTATTTGCTCAATATTTTCATTGATCATCTTCAATGCAACATATCAAAACATGATTGTTGTCCATTGCAGTTTTATTCAATTGTGGTTTCTGTACATCATAGATATCATTCGTCATTTGTGCTATTCCTCATGGCAGGGCGGATTTACAGTGGGGGGCACTTGCACCCACAAGAACTTTTATGCTATTGTGATGGATAACAACGGTGGAAAACAAAACCCACCGCTATTTCCCCCACACGAAATGTTAAAATTTGTGTCTGTTTGAGTTACCCCCACATAAATAAAATCCTGGTTCCGCTCCTGACCTCATGGTAGTAGTTACATCAAAACGTAAGAGTTCTTCTTGGTGATTGAGTTTTGCGAGTATAAAAATCCTTCTTCTTTCATTTGTTCTCATATCTTCTTCCTTCACTTCTCTTAGGAAATCCTATAAACTAATCTTATAATTGTGGCATTGTTGGTGCATCATCTAGGGGGGAGTGTCTTCATTGTTTGGTCATCTAGGTGACTTATGTGCTATGGGTTGTTATAATGTGCACCATCTTGAATTGCCAAAGTGCAATGTAATTTAATTGACCAAGTGTTTGGTTGATTTATGGTTTATTGGTGTGTATCAATAATAGTTCATCGCTCGAGCACTGTGCTGTGGTCATTGAGTGCAAATCTTCGTGCCAAGATGATGTAAACCCTAGCAAGTTCCATGGGAGTTTTGAAGCGTGTAAATGCTGAAGCCAACAAGACTGTTGGACGAAAAAAGTTGCAAACAACTACAGGCAAGTTGGAACATGGTCACCCGTTCTGCTCCAACTTGAGGAGAAATGTTGAAGATAGTTGTTAGAATTATGTTTAACCATTATTTTGTGTTGAGTTGGGTAGATTTAAAATACCATGTGTTTAATCCCACATTGCCTACAAATTAATCTAGTGTTTAGTTGTTTCTCTATATAAAAGATCTCAGGTCTATTTGTAACACATCCAAGTTCTAGTGAGTCATAGAATGGCTCAAATAGTGGTGCTAAAGTAAGAATCTCAAACAAGGATCACCTACATGATGCATTCTTCAATCATTCAACTATTCTAATTCTCCAAACAAAAAATTTGATAAAATATTAACTAACAATTAAATTCATTCCTAGCAACTAATATAGAATAACCAAATTCACAAACTTGTAAGTAATAATAAGATGGTTAAGTTACCTGCAAGATGGACAACACAAGCCATCTTTTGTGGCGAGACGTGTTTTGGTGTGAGGAAAGCAACCCTTGCATTGTGACACTCAGGAGGTAATGCATCAATTAACTGCTCGTCGCATGGAGTCTTGAAGATACCTTCTCTTAAGCAAGCGGACTTCGTCTCCCAAACGGTCCTCCAAATTGGATGAACCAAAATAGGGGGGCGTCTCTGATCAGTCAAATTAGGGAAGAGTTGCTTGATCATGCTCTCCAACTGATCTAGCTTACTACCTCCCCATCCTCTAGAGAAGAACAGTGGGCTTAATTTTGTTCGGTGGACGAATGCACAATATATGTGATCCAATACATAATGAAGAGTGCCTAGATTTACGCTAACCATCCCTGAAACCCCACAAACTCAAACAGCTCAAATTGAAGAGAAACGTTATTTCGATTCTAGTTTCAAAGCTACCCAGAAGTCCAAATTCACAATGAAGAATCTCTAAATTGAGAAGTCCAATTTTAGATTTTCGAAACATCCGAATTTGCAACAACCATCACTGGAAGACAAAATCAGCTCAAATTGCGAAAAAGCAATTGATCCAATCCGTTTTGAAGACACCCAAAAGTTGTAATAAACAATGCTGAATCTCTAGAACAGGAAAATCTAATTTTAGTCTTTAAATCACCCAAAAATTACAATAACCATCATTAAAAGCCCCACAAGCTCAAATCCCCCGCATCACAAGTAAAAAAACAATCTTGATCTGATTGGTTTCGAATGCTGAGTCTATAGAACCTATAAAATCCAATTTTTATCTTTCAACCACACCTAAAATTACAGCAAACATCACTGAAAGCTCCCCAAATCACCAAAAAGACAACAAAAAAAAAAACCAAAAAAAAAACAAAAAAACAAAAAAACAAAGAAAAGGAAAAAAAAAGCGATTTTGATCTTATTGGTTTCGAATGCTGAATCTCTAGAACAGAAAATCAAAATTTAATCTAAAAACCCAAATTATCTAAAAAAAAAAATTAGTCCAATGTGCAGTGAAAAACTCCTAAATTTTTCAGAAAAAAAATCTGGGAATCTCGAAACCATCAAAATAATCAAAAAAGAAAAACCCCAAGATAAAGATCGAACCAAATCATATAAATAAACCAATATGAATCAGATCCAACTCAAACACATGATCATACCACAGAAGCAGAAATAATCGAATTAAAACATGATTTTCATCACAAAATCAATAAATCTGGATGACCATCTAATAAATTAATGCGAAATAAAAGGGGGGGGGGATTAAGAGGGAAAGAAAAGAACCCAAAATTAAGATTGGAGGACTCGCGTCTTGTGAGAAGAGAGAATCGAGGAAGATCAATTTGAAGAAACACAAAACAGAAGAGAAGAGAAAAGAGAGAGAGAAAGAGACCCACCAACCAGAAAAAAACGATGTGTGGATGATGAAATAGAAACCGTTGTTTTGACACGGTGTTTTTGACTTTCACGTGCGACCCACACGATGGCTAATTGTTTTATAATTCCAAAGCACACGGTAACGATAAGGAATATTTGAGATGATCCCCATATTTTGTTGAATATTTGATATACCACCATTTCTATTTTTAAACTGATGATAAGACCTTTTTACATTGGTCTTACTCTTGTAAACTAATGAAAATGACCTCAATATCCTTATGGTCATCATCATGTTGACGACTATGTTGTCAATGCATTGGGTTTAGATTGGATCATTGTTGCATTGGGACCAATCCGATAAGATCAAATACAATATGTATCAGATCTTGAATCTTACCAGATAGAGTTATTCAAACCAGATCTAATAAATTGAATCAGATCTCGATTGAATCAAACCCAATTTGATATCCAAAATCTAAATAGAATCTATATATAATATTATATTATTATAAACCCATGTAATATAATTTAAACACTTAAAACACATTTTATCGGATCTGGGTATGGTTGATCCAAAATCGATTTGATGGGTTAAATTTGATCGTTATCCGAATCCAAATTCTAGATCCAAAGTCAAAGTTAGTTGATTGAAACGGATTGGATGTTGGGTCTGATCTAAACTATTGATAGCCCTAACAACGAAAATGATGACGATGATGCTTAAGATGAGGGCATTGACGTCATTTTATAAAGAGAAGACCGAATTCAAGGGGTTGTTTTCAGTTTGAGAACGTAGGGAGGTGCCTCAAATATTCATCAAAATGTAGGTAGTCAAATTTGAAAATAATGAGAAGCATGTTCATAAAGGATAGGGTTACACACTTACACTTGAAAAAAAGGACAGTCCGCTGCAAAGTCGGACTCGATAAGATAAGGTGGTAATCTCTCGTGGCATGGTAACCCAGTCCTATTATTAAAAGAGTCAGACTAGCCCGACTAATTCAGTAAGATTCGAATCTTACTAAGGGTCGTTTGCTCACATTGTGGCATCAAAACATATGATCCAATTCTGTAAGGATGTAGACGAAAAAATTTGAAGAACTTTGAGGAAGAAAATTTCCTAAAAGAGTTATTTTTTACCATTAAATTGAATTTTTGAGTTCAATAGCCTCCATTTTCAATATCTTATGAAGCTTAAAACAGTTTTTATTTATTTAGAATTTTGTTTTTTTGGATATGAGTTTTTAAGTGAAATTTAGAAGGATGTCCACTGGATTACCAATGTGATAATCCATGTGGGCCCAACAACCCTTAGTAAGATTGAAATTGTATCAAGTCAGTAAAGAAAGTGTTTTTCTTATAGTAGAAAATGGGACAGACTAGTTGCATACCACCAAATTGTTGGTTGCACTCCAAGCCTAAAAAACCCTTTTATGATTTTATTTTTATTCTTTATCTTACTATATTAATTGTACTTCTTTAAGGTAATCAACCGTTGTGTGGAAATTAATGTAAAGGGTTAGCTTTGCATTTTCAATTTGTTTTATTATTATCTTTTTTTTTTTTTTTTTTGACATGTTAGGGGAGGACAGGGGTGGAGCCAGGATTTTGCCTATGTGGGGGCAATTAAAAGTATAATTTTTTTTGTGGGGACAATTAAGAGTGAATATATGTTTTTTTGTCGGGACAATAGTGGTAGAATTTTTTATCCATTGCTAAAATCTTTTGCAATAACTTACTAATCCAAAGGCTTTGAAAATTCTAGTGGGCAAGTGCCCCCACAACCCCCAATGTAAATCCGCCCTTGGCGGAGGAAAAAGAAGAAGAAGAAAAAATAGGAGTACAACTTTTTTGTTTTAAGTGTTTGGAGTGTAATTGTTTATGGTTAATATCACTAAAAAAAACTAGGGCTTTTAGAGGCTCATAATTGGGGTGGTTTCGTTGAAGTGTTGAGATAAACCAAATGAAACGAGGTTTTGGAGGTAGTTTCGATCGAAATATCGTGGAAGATCCAACGTAGATTGATCTGAGGCTAGTTTAATGGCAAAATCTGAGGCGATTTTCATGAATCGTCGAGATAGGCGATACGGTAAATCGTTGGAAGGCGTTTCCAACGGCCATTTTGTGAACTGCCATTAGAAACCCAAATTTAGGCTTCACCATTATAGAGATGACGAATCGAGGCATTTTCAATATGGCTCCTTCGCGGTTTCCAATTTGGCAGTAAGTTTTTTCATTTCCTCTTATCCTCCCTCTCTCTCTCCCATTCTCAATATATATCTCCGTCCCATTCTCTAATGCTCCAATTTTCTAATGATTTCTCAAGGTTGAAGAAGAAGAAGAAGAAGAAGAAGAAGAAAGGAGGGTGTTTTTTTTTCAAAATCCAAATCTGTCAAGAGTTGGACATGTAAAATTTTTTCCCCTTTTCTCTGTATCAATTGGTTTTGAATGATTTTTTTTATCGTTAGGGTACAACACTAATTCGAATTTATTTTATTTTATTTTATTCAGAAAATTTGATTTACAGTATTTTGTTGATCCTAGAGAATCAAATCTCCTAAACTTTCGTTGTATTGTTCTCTCTACATCATGTAAGTAGCCACCCCTCTTCTCAAACCCTTTCTTGCTCTATTTTTCATTTTTCATTTTCATTTTTATATTTCTTGTTATTTGCTTCTGTTTGATAGTAATTTGTGCTGTTTTTTGAAGAAAAATCGAAGGTGTTTGAATATAAAATATTATAATGTATTTGAATATAAAATATTATAGATGATATTTATATATGTAATGTACATTAAATCTTAAATATATTGTTATCAAATTGAATAAAGATCAAATTGGGACCAATAAAAAAATATTATTTTTTCTATTAGATCAGATCTGAAAAGAATACATTATTTTGGAAATTTGTTTCTTTTTTCTTTCTTATTTTCATATTTTTGTGCTCGGGTATAATATTTTTCATTGGTACTATTATGATTCTAGATTCTAAAATAAATTTTCAAAAATCAGTAAAGCCAAATGAGATTGTAAATTCTGAAAATTAGTTTTTCAGAATCTAAAAAAAAGTAACCTAATTACTTTTGAAAGATTCTATTGTCACACCAACTTTTACTAATAGCAGCCCAACATTTGCTCAGTCTTTGTATGAATTGGGGTGCTCTTAGTAAAAGTCGGTGCATCAATATAATATATCTTATTTTTTCCCCTGAACACTTGCATCAAGAGTGGCTATATGCTAATTCATATACCTTGGTTATGGCATATAATAGGATTATATATCACTAATCCTAACTATCATATTGGACCATTTCAATTAAAAAAACGAGTATGAATTACAACACCATTAACACAAAAGGTTGCCTTGAATTTGTAATTAAAGTGAATTTTTTTGGGGGTTTTAAAGATATTTTGTTTATCAAATTGAGTGATTTTTATCCCAATATTTGAAATCTATTGAGTAAGAGTTATTGAATCTGTTGAATAATCCAAAAGAAAGTGTAAGATGAATTAGTACCTTAGTTTACTTCTCTTGTTTTTTATAACTAGATGCTTTGTTATGGTATAAACATTATTGAGCTGTTTATTGGCAATATAATTTTCTTGATAGAGTTATGAAAGTACAAATCTGATTTTGTATTTTGTATTTTTTTTTTTTTTTTGTTGCTAATAATACATGCAACTTGCAACTAAGTTGCAAATACATCTATAAGACTCACATCTTGCAGCTGGATTGTATTATATTCTTGTTGTTCAAATATGTGTGTGCACTTTTATATGTTTTAGTTGCTATTGATTGATGGAGTGTTCAAATAGTTGTTATTAGTAGATGTCTTGTTTTCAATTTAGAAGTTTCTATTGTTATTACTCAATTAGTAGTTGTTTTGTTTTTAATTTCATTTATTGAAGTTTCTATTATTGTTACTTAATTAGTAGTCTTGTTTTCTATTGTTGTTATAAGAAAAGTTGGAAAGTTGTTTTTTTTTCCATGGATGGAAACGAGAAATGAAATAAATCAACAAACATCACATAAAAAATTCTCACTGATGGGAGGAGCTAAAAATAAAATGAACAAATTCTGATTGAAATGAGTAGAAAACACATTAGGTTAGCAATTCCAATTGGATTGCCCCTATATACTAGCAACCAAATTTTTTTTGCACTACAGACACTTGCATGTTTGCAGTTTGAAATGTTGGACTGTAAACTATAGAAAGAAAAATAAGCATGAGATTCACCCACATAAAGTGTTTCTAAAAATTGATTTCTACATATTCTCTCTTCAATTCTGTTTGGTAAAAATCTACCCCCCCTCACCCTTATAAAAAAAAAAACTTAAGCAATGTTATAATTCATGTACACAATTTGGTCAAAAGTTAAACAAGGAAACTATGCTAATGTAAGCAATACATCTGTAATCACATTTTCTTGAGCAGAAAGTGTGTTGAATCACAACTGTAAAACTCAATGAATCAATTTGAGGTGACTTAACTCAACTAAATCGATGTGAGAGTCACAAAACAATTCGATCGGTCACCTTCATGGTGAACTATATGCATATCTGTGCAACAATAACTCAATTAGAAACTAAATTATTATTTTGATCAATAATCCAATCCAAACTAAGCTAGAGTAAGCCAAGTTTACTCCTTTTGTATCTTGTAAATCAAATCAAGTTGAATCCTCAAGATCACACTTTCCAAAAACAACACAAGAACACCATAACAATGTTAGAAGCATGATAGTTGACCTAGCTAGCATGCCCATTCTAATCATGATTGTACTTTTAGTTGTCCTTTACTTTCTAAAAATCCTAAGACTGAAGTGGAAATACAAGAAACTGTGTTAGAAGTAAAAATTATAACAATGATTATGTACTTGCAAGCAACTAAGCATTTGGTTCACAATAAGCCCTTAGTTGGTCCTATAGTAGTATAAATACGAGAAATATGAAACTACTCAACTAAGCAAAGACACCAAAATCTTCTTAAACTTGACTAAATTATGAGGAATAAAAGTGTCAATGCAAAAATAGAAAAACCCTTTCAGCATTAATTTATTCTTTCTCTACTTTGTTGTTGGGACACTAACTTTCCACAAAGGCATTTCCTTTAATTATGAGAACATCTCCAAGTGAACAACAATCTTGAATCCCAAAAATTTGAAATACCTTATCAATGTAAACTTTGTAACAAACTATGGTATCCAACCTTATGATTCTTATGAATTTTAATGTCAAGAACATATAAATCTTAAAACAAGAGATTGCGAGATCACTGGTATTTATTTTTCATGGAATTCATAAGTCTTGCTTCTATGTGGTTCACTAATCACTAAGTCACCCCCTCGGAAAGTCTTATATTAATTTTTTATAAACATGAACATCACTTCATATTCATGAATTCTTTTTTATCTAAGTTGAAGTAAGAATTTAAATCTACTAAAGGAGGTTGATAACTTGTTCCAACTACAGATTTATCTTTGTTTGGAATAATATAATTTTTTTCCAATTCTTTCTCAATATATCTCCTTGGTTGATTATGATATTGAGATCCGACTCTTGTTTTATTTCTCTCTACTTGAACTAATTGCTCAACCCCAAATCAGATGGTTGACCATTTCTATTAATTTGTTTTGAGCATTTAATCAATGGGTTATAATAGTTTACTCTAGCTTAGTTTCGTATGATTTTTTTTATCGGATTCAATGATTTATACTTGAAGAGCATTCTTTAAATTTTTTTACAAATATGATTTTATTTCTATTTGGATTAAATTATACTTACTTGGAGTTTGTTTCAATTTAGAATTGTCTCTATTATTTCTAGAGTAGTGTTGATATGACGCTCCACTATGACATACGCCCCCATCACATAACCGTAGATCATTTGCCTCGAGGTACAAAAGAAAAAGATTAATGATTCTTTGTATCCTAAGGAAAATGATCTACAGTTCTGTGATGAGAGAGTAGGGAGGCGTATGTTAGAGGGGGGGCATAAGAAAATCTATGATTCTAGAATATATTTAAAGGGATTCTCTATTTTTAACAAAATTTTCTTTCATCTATCCAAATTTTATTTGAAATGGCACGAAACTTTGAACCATGATAACAAGGGAAACCATATAATTACAAAGCCTATTATGTAAAATACTTCAAAAAAAAAAAAAAAGAAGATACTACAACATATTCCCATAAGGCGTATGCCTTAGTCAAAAGGTACCAAAAAAAGAAGTATGACCTCCAAAAGTATTAGATTTTTTAATGCCTATTTGAATAGGATGTAAGCTTCTGAGGGGGGTTAAAATTTTCGAAATGGGCTAATTTTTGGTGGGATGATCTACTCATCATAAAGATCATCTTCACCCAAAATCAACACATTCCAAAATTTGTAACCTACATAAGACCAAATAATTTGGCTGTGTAGGTTGCCTTAATTAATTCGTGGGGTACTTTTATAATTTCCTTATTTGATGTGATGTTGATTTCTATTCTCATTGATCTTATGAACATCAATAGGTATGTTGTATAGATGTTTGACTTTTAAATTTTTTATTGCTTAGCCATAGTAATGAGTTTGGTATACGTGGTTGATTCATACCTTAGGTAATTCTAGAAATACTTTATGGACGATAACTAATTTTGTCTTTTACTTGAAGGCAAGTATGAAGTTTTAAGAATGTTGTGATATATAAGTTAGAATATATGTAACTCTATTTATAAAAAAAAAAAAAGAATATATGTAACTCTTTCTTGTTTTTCCATTTTAGTGTCGATTTTTTTGACGGATGTTAAATTCACAAACACACCCTTACTGGACAAGAGTTGGATTCATAAGTCGAGGTATGTTTACATTTGATAGTTTATTAAGTTTAATGTAGGAATGTCACATCGTTTATATATTGATTATACGAATTTGTTGAATGTCTTAGGATTAGCCAAGAATATATTAAAGGGGTAAAATAATTCATTAAGTTAGCATTTAAGCTTGGAGCCATCGTTAATGGGAAGTTGAAATGTTCATGCCCGAAATGTAACAATGTGTTATATCAAAGTAAAGAAAATGCATATGATCATATGGTATGTTTTGGATTTGATAAGAATTATACTAGATGATTCTTCCACGGTGAAGATATTGGATCATCATCATCGAGAGAGCGGAATTTGAATTTAGATGTGAGATCAAACGTGTAAAATATGGGAGATGAAATGAGAGATCTTTTAAATGATATTTTTAGAATCCCCAACACAAATTGTGATATGGGTAGTCATATGTATACAATAAATAGTGAGTTAATTGTAGAAGCTAAATTTTTTTACAATCTGGTATGTGATGGAGAAAAAGAGTTATATCCTGATTGTACAAAACATATCAAATTATCTTTCATCATCAAACGATTTCACATAAAGTGTCTTAATGGATGGAGTAACAAATTATTTACAATGGTACTTGAATTGTTTAAGGAGGTATTTTCAAATGGATCAACATTGCTAGAAAATTTTAGTTAGACAAAAAAGATCATATCAGATTTAGATTTCGACTATACTAAGATCCATGCATGCCCTAACGATTGCATGATATATGTTGTCCTTCAAGATGAAAAATAGAAAGAGATGATCCAAGGGATAAGAAGAACAAAAATCCGACTAAGATATTGCGATTTTTCCCTTCAAAATCAAGGCTACAAAGACTGTTTATGTCAACCAAAATTACTTTTAATATGAGATGGCATGACAAGGATTGTACGAAGGATAGCTTGTTAAGGCACCCGACAAACTCATTAGCATGGAAACATTTTGACGATCAGAATCCATCATTTGCTTCAGATGGTCATAATATAAGGCTTGAATTAGCTAGCAACGGTTTCAACCCTTTTAGGACTATGAACATTTCTCATAGCACATAGCTTGTGATTTTTATTCCGTATAATTTATCCCTATAGATGTGTATGAAACAGTCAAACATGATCTTATCCTTATTGATCCTCGGTCCCAATAGTCATAGAAATGACATAAATGTTTACATGATGTCTCTGGTAGAAGAATTGTGGGAATACAGAATAACGATGTATGATGCATAAAAAAATAAGACCTTTCAGATGCGTGTAACTTTAATATGGATCATTAGTTACTTTCTTGGTTATGTTATGTTATCAGGTTGGAATACAAAAGGGAAACTTGCGTGTCTTGTTTGCAATAAGGATACATGTAGTCGATATTTGAATAAAGGAAGAAAACATTGCTACATGGGCCATCTTTGTTTTTTAAAACTACACCATAAGTTTCGAAAGGAAAAAATATCTATTTGATGGCACGGTAGAAGATAAGACTTCACCATTTGGTGTATTTGAAAATGACATTATAAATTTGTTGAATGGGATTGCGTTTAAGTTTGGAAAATAAGTTGGGAAGAAGCGATCGAGACAAACAGAAGATGACGTAATGTCAGACAATTGGAAGAAGTTAAGCATATTGTTTGAATTACCATATTAGAAGAACAATTTATTAAGACATAATTTGGACGTGATACATATTAAAAAGAATATGTGTGATAATATAATTTGTACTTTGTTGAACCTCAAAAATAAATCAAAAGACAACTTAAAGGCTCGTTTGGACTTGGTAGAAATGGGCTTGAGGGACACATTTCACCCTCATATAGTGTCTACGACGAATAAAGTTTATTTACCAACTACTTGCTTCTCCATGGAGAAACACGAGAAATAATTATTTTGTAAGGTACTAAAGAGTTTGAAGGTTTCAGATGGGTACTATTTTAATATCACAAGATGTGCCAATATGAAAGAGTGCAAAATTACTAGTTTGAAGAGTTACGACTCGTATGTCTTAATGCAAGAATTGTTGTCATTGGCTATTAGACAATCACTATTTAAAAATATCGTTACAATTATCATTGAATTGTGTAGTCTTTTCCGTGAATTATGTAGCAAAGTATGTAATGTTCAGGAATTACATCAACTTGAGGAACGCATTGCGCTCATGTTATGAATTTTGAACGGATATTTTTTTTTGCATTCTTTGACATTATGGTAGATCGGCCGATCCATTTGACTAAAGAAGCAATATTAGGTGGTCTTGTTCAATATCGTTGGATGTATCCAATCAAAAGGTGTATACTATTAAAAGTAATTATGATTTTAGCTCAAATTGCTTTCAAATAGTTATCTCATATACATTATGTTTATTTTTATATAGGTATTTGTACAGATTAAAATCTTATGTACGAAACAGATCTCAGCCTGAAGGATCTATAACTGAGGGATATTTGGCTAAGGAATGTCTTACATTTTGTTCAAGATATCTACATAATGTTGAGACAAGGTTTAAAAGACCAATTAGAAATTGCGATGATTGTGTGATAGGAGGCATCATTACATTTTATTTAAGATAATTGGAAAGAGAACATGTACATTGTTACATACTGTTCAATAACAAAAATGTTACCTGTTACATAGAGTAAGAATTTTTTTTGAAGCATTTAAATTATACACAAGTGTACGTGATGTAATTTAGTTTTGTGATTGTGTAGACAACATATGCGTTATCTTAGAATGTAGTTTTCAAACAAGAATTCTCATGAATTGCAGACGTTGTAAAAATGAAATGTTTACCTAATTGGATTAAGGATCGTGTAAGTGAAATGGATTAAATATGATTATGACTCATGTTTTATCTTGCTAATGTATCAAATTAATTTTTTCACTTCAACAAGGTGCAATTACTGAATAAATCAAATAAAACAGTGTCAGATGAAATTGTAAGCTTAAGCTTAGGTTCACAAAGTTTTGTGAAAAGATTTAAGGGATATATTTAGAACGATTTTTGATTTCGTGTATCGGATAACGAAAAGGGACGTAAAAGTCAAAATAGTGGTGTTGCGGTTACTACAATCACTACAAATTATACAAGCACCAGAAATAAAAGACCCATTACATGATTAATAATATATCATATATAATTGAATTGACATATTCTCATAGTCTTAAGTTTGTATTGTTTAAGTGTGATTGGATTGATGTTACGACAATAGGAAAAATAATAAAAGTTGATGATCATGGGTTTACACTTATCAACGTCACACAACTTTTATTTCAATGAGATAAAGTCACAGATGAACCATTTGCATTAGTTTCGCAAGTACGACAAGTTTTCTATGTAGAAGATCTTATTGATTTAGGATGGAATGTTGTTGTAAATACTAAACTGAGAGATTTGTATGACATGAATGTGGAAATTATTAATGATGAAGACGATATATGAGAGAACCATCCATTTGATGATGGTTTTGATAGAAATGTCTTTAAAGAGAGTGATGATGGTGATGTCAATTGAGTTAGAGATGATGTACTTGGGGTTACTATCAATACACCTCCCCACTTGTTATCTGAACCGCCTCCTCATCCAGTTGATGTTGTTGATGATGCAAATGATTTTAATTTTGAAAATCACTAAGTTAGAGCTCATATTTTGCAATGAATTATTTAATTTAAGTGTTCATTGGTATGTCAATATCATTGTTTAAATAATTATTTACTGCTTAAATTTGTAATAAATATTGAATTAATTTTCATTTTGATTTTATATTTGTATTCTAACATTGTTTGCAAATGTAGACGGACTCACTCAAGTATGAAGTTGATGAGGTGTCTTTAGGAACGCCCCCCAAGGGAAGACGAGGCTTGACACGATACATTAACATATTTAATGTCGAACCTAATCGAATACCAGAAGTACGTTTCAACAAAGCTGGACAACCTTATGGTAAGCATGCTAAAAAATTATTTAGTTTTTGTGGTGTCTTGCCTAGATACCACATCTACTCAGATTAGATGTCTTATCATGGAAGATAATTGATAAGAATGCTAAAGAACGGGTGTGGTAGAGTGTTTTAGTATGTTAAATATCTTTAACAAAATTATATAGGTTTTTTTTTATCGATATACTTTTATAAATTTTTTAGAATAGTTTTACATTTTTCTTTGATTTCTAAGATAAATTTGTCATATATGTTCTCAACATTGTAAGCACGTAATGAAAAAAATTAACAAGTTAAGAAAGGACTATAAGCACAGACTGAAGGCTTGTATTTATGATGTATTTAATGATGATAGAACTCTAATTCAAAACTGGCCAGATGATATTCCTTTTGAGTAATGAATCACGCTGATTAATTTTTGGAATTCTGAATTGGGTCAGATATATTTTGTGTAAGAGAATTTAGTTTGTTAACATTACATATTGAGTTTTTAATTAGTTAATTGATCTTGATATAGCATCGGAGTACTACTAATCGGGAAAATCGTTCCCACCAAACGATGCTTCATATATTTGGTTCGAAGAGTTTCTCACATGTACTTCATGAAGAGGTATATCAATCCTATTAATATTCTATTGAGTATAAATATAGTTATTATTCTGTTTGATATATCAATTACATATGTAACTATACTAATTACTATTCTGTTATTTTCTAATATATGAATAAGAAAAGTAAAATCCAACAAAGGGTCCACTTAGTCGGGTAGAATTATTTATCAAGACCCATACCAATGATAATAACGTGCTAGTAGATGATGTTGCTGCTAAGAAAATTATAAGTGCAATTACGTTATTGAAAAATGTCAATTATTTACTATAATTAATCATTGTTAATAATTGTTGATTAAATTAATTAAACTCATAAATATTTTTGTAGGATGAGATGAAAGAACTCATGAAAGATTTACCACTGAACTCTGAAGACATTATCGGACCAAATGACATATTTGCTAAGATTATGCGGTTTGAGAAACCTAGTCGTATTTGTGTGTATGACTTGGGTTCGACTTCAACATCATTGTTTGGATCATCTTCTAGTCAATGTGCCTCCTCATCCACAGATATCGAGGAGCTAATTACTTTGAAGGATAAAGTGAAAATTTAAAAAAAAATCAACTAATTGAAATTGATAAACAAAGAGAAGCTGATAAGGTCGAGGCTGCGCGACAAAAAGAATCTAATAGGGAGGCTCATGAGGAGCTCAAATGTTATTTATTTATTTATTTATGGGAATGGAACGATTAGTAAGTATTTATTCTTATTGTTTAAGTTTTATAATAAAGTAATATAATATAATTCATAATATATATATATATATATATATATTTTTTTTTTTTGCAATTTGAAAACTTGTACTCGGTTCCACCTGACTCTTTTACCCAACCTCTGGATGATGATTAATTTATCGTAACTTTTAAGAGTTACTCTTTTTTTTAATGTCTTTGGTAAACTATTTTGTTTTAAATATTAAGTAACATCGGTAACTTTTGGGGTTTTTTAAACTATTTCAAAATAGGTAAGAATTACTTTTTTCACCGATATCTTACTCTTTATTTTGGAATTTGTAAACTACACATACACTAATATGTTGGTGTAAGATTTCATACACTTTTCCTACCTCATATCATATTTTTTTGCTTGTTAATACCTCATATTTTTTTTTATTGTTAGTATCTCATATATCATATTTTATATTTCTTACTATATCCTTTTTTTTTTAACTTCTTATTAACTCATACTTTTTTTGTTTATTAGGTATACATTTTTTAACTCCACCAATGTAAAATTAAATATTTTACATTTCTGATCTTAAGCCCGGATAAAGGGGGAGTGAAAATGATGAATCAAGGAGTAGTTCGCTTGATGCACCTGATCAAGAGGTAATTCTTTTATATAATCTGAAATAGAAGTTACTTTACTATTAAAACAATGATGTTTTAGTAGCTTTACTATATAATTTGAAATAAGTATACTTAAGTACCCATTTATTTTTTTATTTTTGTTTGGTGAGGAGTTTGAGGAAAAGTCGACGAATCTATACTTTAAGGAACTATTCTAAGTGATAATAACTTATGTTTGACATTTTACATGCATGGGATGTAAGTATATTCATCTTGCATTCTAGTCTCATGAGAAGAATTCCATTTGGTGCTTGTGCATTAGTAATGCTATATGATGATCATTGATTGCTTTTCTTTTAGAAAAAATTGCTTATGAAAATCTGATTCTTCATGCTTGTGATTATGGGTATCTTTCTTTTTATTAAAATTCTGGAATTTTACAGTTCAAATTGAATCACAAGAGTTGATCAATGTTCCTTTCCATGAAGTTCTCTATGAGAGTACTTATAAGGGGTGCTAATTGGATTAAAAAGTGTGAAGCACTCTAAACTTCTCACTTTAATGGATTTAAGAATGGGCACACCAAGCCCTGTCAGTAGGACTTTAAAGATAATCAACTATTTGTTGAATTGGACTAGGTTTGACACTAGTAGCAAGGTCTGTTTTTTATCTTTTACAATTCTGTATATCAAATTGAGTCTCCACATAAGTTCATATGAATTGATCTTTAAAAACTTTTGGATGTTTTCTCTATTATCGGGCCTTCAAATACTTTATTTGTAGCATATACAAGTTGGGCTTCTCTTTTTTTGTTTTATAGGACTCTTCTTGTATTTCGAGCTTTCGCAACTTTGGACTTGGGCATCATAATTCTCTCCTTACCACCCTTCTCTGTAAAGGAGGGCTAGGTGGAGTTATTTGGCCCATCCACTTACTAACTCAACTAAGTCATTGTTTTACTTATTTTCAATATGGTCTTAAAGTCAATACAATTATTTTTAGAATCTCAAAGTTAGTACAATGATTTCAATGTGAGTTTGGTGCATATTTGTATTAATTTGGACTATCCAATCATTTGTCACCATTTAGGAGATCACTATGGACTTGATATGAACACAACCAATACACCAAAAGTAGTAAGGTAATATTAGCGTAGAAAATTAAGTCCTTGTCTATGTAGGTCGTGGCTTTTTTTGCACTATTTGTGAAGTTATAAGCAAATGATTTCAAGGACTGATTGGGTGAGAACCATAGTTCACGTGGCATGATGTTAGTTTGTTTTACCAAAAGCACTCCAACCATTGTTTAAGATTGTCATGGCCACATAGATATATTGTGCCCCTAGACACATTCTAGCCAGTTTCACCCAAAAGCTCCAATGGTATGGAGCCAAACCCATATGAATTATCCTCAAATTTCAGGATGAGATAAGTGGTAAGTTGTTTTCGAGGACAATATGAAATTGTTTCCCTTTCCTTTGAATTGAGGTTTTGTTTTGTGTTCTCTAGTAAGAAAGAATGATTTTGAATAAAAGTCTGGGGTTGGTCTCCTTTTTTGGGAACTTTCAGTTTAGTTGTGTCTGTGTAAGAAATCATGTTTTGCTTTAAACAAGACTAAAAATATTACTACTTTATCTTACCATCTACATGTGGAGATGTGTACATATAAAAGTCATTAGCTACCAATCAATGGAGTTTTCATTGTTGTTATTTTCTCTAATGCTCATGCACTACTAACTTTGTCGGGCGATCTATGATTTAAACAGGATGAAAAGGAGATACAAAAGACGGCAATTAGGTAGTATCGTGCATTGCGATCGTGTACTGATTTTACATATGGATACAAACTTCTTGTAATGTCTCTTTCCCTTGCACTAGCATCATATTTCTTATGGTCAACAACTCACACTTGCACAAATAAGAGAGAAAATAGTTCTGTTAGTTTATAATAATTTTTTTTATTAAGCTATTATGTAATTTTAGTTTCACAAATTGTGTTGAAAAAGAACAAATTGAGAGCTACACTTTATATTTTATATGTTATTGAGGTCAACTTTGGTTCTTATTCTTCTTTGTCTTTTTTTGTTTTAAAATGTATTTGCAATTCAAGTTTTGTTCCTTCTACCTCGTAAACATATTTTCTTGGCAATCAGTGACATGGGTCGTGCTCTTTAGAAAATTTGGCTTAAATGTTCATATCATATAGTTCCTTGATTACACAAAAATCTGTTGGACTGTAGTAGGTTAATATTGATATTTTTTTTTCTGTTGCAATAAACTATATCTGTCTTGCTTGTTAGACAAGGAGAAAGCTATGATCTTTGTCCCCCTAATCCTTTTCTCCACTCTTTGTCTCATTGAGTTTGAGGTTGTATTTAAATAACATTGCTACTTAATTAGTCTCTAAAAATATAAAAACCACTCTTAAATCACATTATTTAGGGGGCAGCTTTAAAACTGCACTTAAATTACTATTATTAGAGGTGATTTTCATTCAGCCACTAACAATATAAAAATCGTCCTTAAATCATATTCTTGAGAGGCTGTTTTTAAATCGCCATTAAATTATTATTATTAGAGACGATTTTCAAACAGCCTATAAAAATATAAAAAACGCCATTAAATCACATTTAGAGGCGATTTTAAAACCACCCTTAGTTGGCCAATAAAAGTAATTAGTAACGCCACTATAATGGGAGTTTTGACTAAACCGCCCTTATATATATTGGAGGCGGTTTAGACAAAATTGGTGGCAGTTTAAAACTGCCTCTAAATACCTTATATTTTGTAGTGTATGCAACTGGTCGCTCCCTAAGAAAATATATGGTACTTAATATTTATTAAACAAAAAATTACTTAATAGATTCATAATAAAAGATTTTTCCACTTAAGTGCCGCCCTAACTTTTGTCTCACCCAGTCATTGAAAAATTTTCAAACTAAGCATTCTTAAATGAAATTGAAATACCAAAAATACCCTTTCATATATGGGTTGGGTTCCATTGACTCAAGGAATATGAACCATGACCTAATTCACGATATTAACTGTGTAAATACAAAATCCAATAGTTAAGATAAGTATAATTGAGATATACATCATTGGGATACTTATAGAAGCCCAATCGCTGGATATCGTTCTCTTGCATGAGTGGTGTGTAGTTGGTCTAAAAATACCCTTTTATATATGGGTTGGGTTCTATTAGCTCAAGAAGAACCATGAAGTAACATAGATCTTGATTCTTGACCATATAAATATTAAATCCAATGGTTAAGATAAGTATGATTGAGATATACATTATTTGGACGCTTATAGAAACCTATTGGGTCGTGCTAGAGTGACCTCAAGATTGTACCTCATATTGCACATCTTGACGTGAAAGTGGATAGAAACCATAGTTGCTTTTTCACTTGTATCTCGATGAAAATCATCTATGGTTCCCATTCACGTTCACATCAAGATGTGCGATGTGAGATACAATCTTGATGTCACCTTAGCATTATTCAAACCCAATCATTGGATATGTTATTACATGATCGGGATCATGTGTTGTTTCTTGAGTTGACTGAATCCAACCCAATTCAAAAAATGAAATACATATCCCTCATAAAAAAAAATTGCAAATTACACAAAATAGTCCTTAGTACTTCACAAAAATACATCTCATCATAGATACATTTACTTGCGTATAAAAAATAAAGGGCACAGCATATCCATCATCAATTTTACTACAAAATTAAGAACTTTTGTATTTTAATTTAAAGCTTTGCTTGTTGTAGCAGTTACATAGGAGAAAGAAGTTTTTGAGAAAGTAGTTTTGCTTGTTAAATGTTATAGCAGTTACATGGGAAAGAACACTTTTGAGCAGACTTACCTAGTGTCACACACACACACACACACACACACACGCACACACAAAATTTACTTCCATTTAGATTATTTTTGAGCAGTTATCGTGACAATTTGACCTTTCTATAGTGGATAATTTGGATTTTGGACTGTTACCTCAAACCTAGTTGAACTAATATTTATATTTTTGATGTAATGGTTCTTCCTTGATTTCAATTGGTTTATGCGTTTTTATAATAAATTCTTGTCTTTTATATAATAAATTCTAAGGGCATTTTAATCTTTGTATTTAAATGTCTTGTTTGTAATAAATGGTTTGAAAATTAATACCAACAATACTTCTATAAATTTTTTATATTTATATTAATACCATTGGATCAAGACTAACATACCCTTGTCTTTTTCACCAAAAGACATAATAAACAAGGGTATTATTGTAAAGTGAATATGGTGGAGAGTGGTATTACCCCCATGAGGTCTTAGACGTCAACATTTCCTATATATATATATATATATATTTGGGGGCATGTTCAACACCTTACTATTTACCCTACGTTTTGCCCTACGTGTTTTGTCCTACATGGGTTAAAAGTTTTGGAATGGGTTAATTTTTGGTGAGGATGATCTATCTCCTCACCAAAAATCAGCCTATTCCAAAACTTCGAACCCCATAAAAAATGGACAGTCCATGATTCTTCAACTTGTAAACATGGGGTTAGAAGTTTTGGCATGGGTTTATTTTTGGTGAGGATGATCTTTTCACCATAGAGACCATCCTCACAAACAATCAGCCCATTCCAAAACTTCTAACCCATGTAGGACAAAACACATAAGGAAATTAGTAGGGTGTTGATGTAGAGACCCCATTTTTCCATCCGCCTGATTAATCAACTTGTCAACCCGATTGCAATGATTCCCAATGATGGATGTTATTTCCATTGCTTTATTTTATTACCAGAAATATTTCAAAAATCCAGATGAGGTATCTCGAACTGATAAAACTGTAGAAACCACGCTACACTAGAAAAATACGACCCCAGAAACATAGAAATCATCATCTTGCAGACAAAAAGAAGTTTCAAGATAAAAATCACTAAAAAATGATCAAATTATCAAAATACCCCTAACATCAAAATATCCTTAAAGCCTACATTACGCTTAGGAAAACCCATTCAAACACATAAAACAACAAATCGAAACTAAAGAAATCATTTCGCCAATTTTAACAGAATTTAACAAAATTACGAAAATGGCCCTCATAAAGTTCACGACCATTTCACACAAAAAATTTCATAAATGACACAAACTAATATTTCCATTGAATTTCTTACGAAAAATCGATTCTAAACATCCTGGAACATAAAAAAATGACTTAAAACGCGAAAAGTCCTCTTCGGGGCCAAAACGATAATTTCATAATTTTTATAATTAAAAATTTCTAAATTAATAAATAAAATATTAAATAATTAAAGTAAAACATTAATGAAATTAATTTAAAATTTTGAACTAAAAAAATCGATCAATCAGACTCTCAGGCAAAATTGTTGAAAGTTCGCAAGATATTTCTTTAAAGACCCCTCCATTTGGAGGTTCAAAGAATTAAAGATATAATAGATGGGGGTCCTCCAAAAAATTAAAGTCAATCAAATATGACTAAAGTCAAGGTATTAAAGTCAATCAAGTAAGACTAAATTCAAAATTAAAGTCAATTAAGCAAGACTAAAGTCAAAATCTTAAAGTCAATCAAGTAAGACTAAGGTCAAGGTATTAAAGTCAATCAAATAAGACCAAAAGTCAAAAACTTAATAGAGTTATAATTAAATAATAACTCTATTTAATAGAGTTCTAACTAAAATATAACTCTACCTAAAATAATTCTAATTAAAATACAACTCTACCTAAAACAATTCTAACTAAAAGAATTCTAATTAAACACTAATTCTATCTAAATCAACCCTTAAAAAAAATCTATAAATAGAGGTCCTCACACCCTATTTTCGTATCAAATCATAAATCCTAAGAGAAGTAGGTCAAAAAGTCCCCCTAGCCTCCCATAAACCCTAGTTTTGAAGTCCCAACTCCTTACCTAACACCCATACTTCGATTTTAGCTTGAAAAACACCTAGAAGCCCTTCAAAAACACCCCAAAATCCATAAAAAAAATTCGAAGAACCCAGATCTAAGAAAGAGATACCTTGCCTCGGAGATCAGAAATCAGATCCGGAGACAGAACGAAGCGAGGAGTACTATACAAGGAGTTACTCAATCAGATCTGAGGAACGATAAAGTTGTTTTCGGAAATGTATAATTTCTTAATTTTTTTTATTATCTAGGTCTTTTAGCAATGTAATTTATTTGGAAAATTAGTAGAGACCGGCTTTGGTCGGGAGGGGTTGGTGCCTAACACCTTCCAACCTCGTAACATGATCTCCGGACCCTTTTTTCTTTCGTAGATTAGTAATGTTTACCTTTTTTAGAGTCAGTTTGGTTCCTAGACCGTAATAACTAGGTGGCGACTTCCAAACCTCAAGGGTCAAAAGCGGATCTGCGCACCCCGCGGATCGAGGGCACTTTCAATTGAACATTTTCATATATATATATATATATATATTGAGTTCGGGCGAATTGGGCAACCCAAGAGCTAAACTTGATTTAAATTGATCAACAATTTTTCTCTCGAACCCAAGATCGAATTTCTTGTGCCCAAATATGACCAAATGTTGCGTTGAACCAAATGGGTTCGGGTTTGGCCCGCCCAAGTTGTAACCCTATCCTCTACCTTCCACTGTTCTATCATCTGTTTTGACACTGTTCTATTTACTTTTATGACTGTAGAAGGTGAAGGTAATATTGATACGTTATCTAGACCGTACACATGTCTTAGCAGAGTAAGTGGTACCTGCGGCAGGCAAGTAAAACTAATCTTGTCCAGCAGTAGGGTAAACCAAGTTAGCAATGCCTAGTATGTCTGATAGGGCAAGACAACATAGGTAGAAATCTGACCTGCTTGGTAGGGCAGGCTAAGTCCGAATATCCGGATAATTTCCGATTACGCATGTCAAGTCCGAAAATCTTGGAAGAGATCTCCGAAAAATCTTGGACTCTTCGAGATTTAAATTCTGTTTAGGATCCTTACAATCAGGGGATTCACCATAATCGAATTCCGATTAAAGGAAGAACCCTGATTTGAGGGAAGGACCTATAAATAGAGGAATCAATGAAGGAGAAAAGATCTTTTTTGGGGGCCAAACTGAAAGAGAGAACAAAAGCTAAAACTGTTTTTCTTTGAGAGGGGTATTTCTACAACTTTAACTTGGGTGTCAGAGAATTATTGGTAGGTACCACACCAGTGCTTACAAGAGGGACCAAGGAGCTACTTCGGATTAGTAGGGCAGGGTCAATCAAGGTGAAACTCGATTCTGCCTTTACAATGACTAATAGGACATCATTACATTCACTATGCATGACTGATCAGTATTTGATTGGGTCACACACTTGAGGTACTCCATATCCACTATTTACTTTCTTTCTTATACACATTTTTCTCATTCTCATTTTGCCTTTGTTTTGATCATTTCTTCTATTGATGTTGCCAAACTTGTCATTGTTTGCTGCCTTCTTGCCATTTCCACAACAAAAGGATGGTCTCTTCATCACTTAAGTGTTCAGGCTGCATTTCTTCATGATGATCTACATGAAGAAATTTACATGCCTCTTCCACCTGGTTTCACTCATCTAAGGGGTGAGCATAGTTTATCGCCTCAATAAGTCTTTGTACAGCCTGAAACAGACTTCTCAAAATGGTTCGACAAATTAGCCTCCATGCTACGAAAAATTGGATTTACTCAATCTTCTACTAGTTACTCTCTTTTCACATGTGCTCATAGCTCCATCTTCACTGTTGTCCTTGTCTATGTAGATGACATCATTGTTTCTGGCCATAATGACACGTCCATACATAAGTTGAAGTTGTTCTTGTAGCAACAATTTCATATTAAGGACCTTGGGCCCTAAATTATTTTCTTGGCATTGAGGCAGCTCTTTCTCCTAGTGGGATTTTCTTTAATCAACAAATGTATACTTTTGATATATTGATTGAGCTTGGAATTTTAGGTTTGCCCCCTCACATTTTCCTATGGAATAATATCATAAAAGCCTCATTGACGACAACCCCTTCCTCAATGATCCAGCCATGTATCAACGACTCATTGGTCACATTATCTATCTCATGATCATGAGGCTAGACATCGTCTACTCAATTAATATTTTAAGCCAATGTATGCACCAGCCCCGTCAAAGTCATCTTGATGTTGCCATACGTGTGCTTCGATACTTAATTAAAATTTGTCCGGGTAAGGGCATATTTCGTTCGTCAATGAATAGCACCTTAAAAATGATAGCATACTCTTATTTGAATCAGACCAATTGCCCGATGACGCACTACCACATGCTACTTCACCATTTTGAGTACAAGCCCAATATCTTAGAGAACCCCTTGATCCTTCACTGAAGCTTAATATCGATCCATGGCAACTGCTGCTTGCGAACTCACTAGGTTCAAATATTTCCTTCCTGATCTTGGAGTATCACATCACCAACCAATGCACCTTTGAGTGATAATCAAGTTGTATTGTCGATCTTTGGAAAGATCAATTTAATCATTTATTACCTAAGTTGGGCGTTACCGATCTTCACGCTCTAACTTGAGGGGGAGTATTAAGATATGTTAAGAAAGATACCACAATCTTTTGTGATTGTCCTCTATTAAATGAGGATATTCCTCATAGCTGTGTAATCTTTCTAAATAAGGAAACTATTGTAATCTTTCCATTCTCTTCCTCTAATTGAGGATTTGGTTCATATATATGTAGCATGCAATGAATGAAAGACACATTCTACAGAACTCTGTTTCTTAACATAATGTATCAAACCTAATATTAATATATATATATATTTTAGAAAATCACATTAGACAACATAACTTGATCGACACATTTTATTCGACTCAGATTGTTTTCTGGTCGATTCATCCTAGTTTCAAATTGTAGATTCATACATTGTTAAAGTTTTGGTCTCTCTTTGCCTTCCTCATACTCAGCACTGCACTAATAAATTCATCAAATGATCTTGCAGAAGAACCCTTGAAACCTTCATCATCTTCTTTAATTGCATCCTTAATCATCTCCTTAACTTGACGAGCCTTTTGCCTCATGCACTCACCTTTCTCAGTCCCATCCATCATCAATTCAATCACTCTCGCTATCTCTTCATGTTTAATGTCACAAGCATTCCCTCTAGCAATCTCAACACACACACCCACCTCTTCCTCTAGTAATTTCGAATTGTAATATTGGTCTCCAGAAATTGGCCACCCTATTATAGGGACACCATTGCTCAGACTCTCCAAGATCGAATTCCAACCGCAATGACTCAGAAACGCTGAGGTAGAATTATGTGATAAAATCTCCAATTGTGGCGCCCATTTTCGTATTAAAATCCCTCTATTCTTCTCTTTGATTCGATCTTCAAATCCTTCTGGAAGCCATTCTGATCTAAAATTCTCATTGATGTCGAACCCAACTGGAGGTCTAACGACCCAAATGAATTTCTTCTCGCTAGCCTCCAACCCGATCGCTAATTCCATCATTTGTGAGCTAGAGATGGTGTTCTGTGAACCAAAACACACAAACAAAACCGAAGACGGGAATTGGGAGTTGAGCCAATTGATGCAGTGGTCGTGATCGATATTTTTGTTGTCTGTTAGGGGAAATCGAGTCGGCCCAATGGACCAAACTGGCCGACCACCAGTTTTTCCTTTGAAATATGTTAACCCGGTTCGATCAAGTTCTTCTATGGTGTTAAATAACATTCCATCTGACTTGAAACACAGAGGGAGCTCTCTTTGGATGTAGAGAGACCAAGAATCGGAACCATCAGCGTTCTTGATATTCGTAGCGAGTTGAGATCGATGAATTTTCGAAACATTAGGAAAATCAGGAAGAGAGAAATAATCCGAATTCGTTGCACAATGAGGAAGATTGATCCAAAGAGAGAAGTACACCGCCATACCGTAAGCACCACCCGCATTGAATATTGAATGAAAAATGTTTAAACGATTGGCGATTTCGACGGTCCATCCAAAGAACATGTCAGATATGATGCAGAGAGGAGGGTGACCTTGATTTTGATTGGTGATCTTTATGATTAGTTGCTCAAAGGAAGGTTTAAGAGATTTGGAGGCGTGAAGGAGGTCTGAGATGAGAGGGTAAGGAAGGACATCTGTGTTCTCTGAGTTGGGTGGGAGATTGTGATCTGAACTACAGAAGGGAAGCTCAATGAGGCGTATAGAGGTGTTGGTAGGGAGAGATGTATGGAGTTTGGTGATATTTTGAGGGGTGTTGACAAAGATGATTGTGTAGTTGGTTTTCTGTTCTAGTTGAAGAGCTAAAGCTAAGAATGGTCTTATGTGACCTTGAGCCATGAAAGGAAACATCACCACTACATTTTCTTCTTCTTCAGCCATGGAGAGAGAGAGAGAGAGAGAGAGAGAGAGAGAGAGAGAGAGAGAGAGAGTTTTTCTTTCTAAGGCTGCAAAATAAAAGTTTGGCAAAAAGATAAGTCTATTTGTGCCAATGGCCCAATACATGAATTTAGATTTCATCGTTCTGTCCTTTTCTCCCTTGTCATTGAAAATATGATGAAGAGAAATTGAATTTCTCCTCTTCCCTTCTCTTTTTTATTTTTATTTTAAAGAGTTTTTTTTTTCTCTACTCTCAATCCAAACGTAAAAAGCCTCCAATCACATCGATCAGTAAGGGGCCGATTGATTGCACTTCCAAACGCAGTTTTACTTGCGTTTGCGTCTAAAAACTGAGATTTACAATTATTCATGTGTTTGATAGTGCTTCTAAATGTAGCGTTTTGAATTTAGAAACGCAAATTTGTGATAAAAAACGATGAAATGAAAAGCGCATAAGAGGAGCTTTGCGCAACCGCATTTTAAAACGCTCGAGTGAAATGACGAAATTACCCTTCGTCATATGTCGTATTTCCACGCACAGTCCACGATAAAAAAACCATCTCCTGCCTTCTCTCTCTCTCTCTCTCTCATCGATTTCAACAGCAGCAGTGACCCACCTCGACAACGACGACGGCGACCATCATTCTGATCGAAACCCATCTACAACGACAACGTTGTATTGAAACCCATCAATGACGAGGACATAAGCCTTGAACCTAAACCCATATTCTCCAAATTCAGCTCTTGAAACCCTAAAGACCCTAATTTTGGAGAACAACACCCATGAATGGTCTTCACCGAATTTCAAGGTCTTGCCCTTCAGGAAAGGTAGGCCTTTGGCCTGTTCTTTGGATTCTACCGAAAATTCCCCACCAGTTTGGAATCTGGGTTGGATCAATTTGGCTGATTTCAAGCATATTTTGGAGAATTCTGAATCTCATTTAAATGCGGATTCGTTCGTCTACCTTGGTCAGAGTTGGAGAATGATACTGTTTATTGGGCAATCGATATGTCGGCAGATGGCGGTTCTGTTCCTAAATTGGATGAGAGACAGTTCTGCTTTGTTGAACTGCAGACTTTAATGGTTGCCACCGATTGGACTGAAGATCGCGCAATGGGGGAATTGGCGATTTCCGGTCATGTAAGTGATGCTTTGTGTGAATTTTGGATTTTTAGTTGCACTGTGAGCATTAACAATTTTGAACAAAAAATTAGAAAATTTGGGATTTTTAGTTGCTTTGAGAGCATTAACAAGTTTTAACAAAAAATTAGTATATATGAGATTGCCAAAGATATACTGTCTTGATGAGGATGATTTTGTTTTTCTGTTCTATTATGAATTTCATCAATATTTTTAATCAATAATGTCTTGGACATGATTCAGCAATTGGTTTTTCAATATCTGATTCTACGTAAATGAAGAATTTTAAATTTCTACAAATATTTTTTACAGGTAGTATTGTACTTAGATAGGCTAAGATGATCATTTAAATCCTGTTTTATAAATCAGAACATAAGCCCAAAATTGAAGCCTGGCAAACTGATTTACTCCCTATGGTGTCCAATCCACAAACTCATATTTGGGCATTTGTTGAAATCTTATCGGGATTTTGAGTTGAATTATGGTCACTTTAGAAGTATGGGTGACACTACATAGTATTGCAAATCCCATTTATAAAGTGCTAAGGTTTGTCAGTGTTGAAAGTTATGTATGGATTATCTTATTTTGGCATTAAATCAGGCTAGCTCTGCTAGAATGGCACAATATGTCACGCTTTTGTGGGAATTGTGAAGAAAGAACAATCCCCATAGATGCTGGGAGAAGGAAGCAGTGCTCAAATGAATTGTGCAAAAAGAGAGCTTATCCTCGTGTTGATCCAGTATGTTATGATGTCCACCGCTCTCTTTTGATTTTGATCGGTGTTTGTATTATTTATAGAGTTGAAGCTTTCTATGCTGCGTTGTTTGATGTTGCCCATGTGGGTATCGAATTCTAACGGGTTGTAATTATGTTAGTCATCGATAAAGAAAATGACCGTACACTTTTATGTGGAGTTGCCTTGCTGGTTTTATTGATGTATTGTTGTTATTTTCATAATATTTTTCCAATTAAATTGTCAACTCTAAATCTGACATCCGATCCAATACCCCCAAACTTGTGGTTGTTTTAGGCGATTGTGAGTTCTAACTAAGCACCATTTTGATTGGGTTTTTAATATATGTGTATCCACACTTCAATTTAATATTTCTAATTTGTTAAAAAATGGTTAGTAAAAGATTGTATCATTACCATTTAATGGAAGTCTGGGTTGGAGTATTGATATGTAACTTACACTTGTTCTTAGCTAGGAGAAAGCTTGGAAGAGGCTGTGAGGAGATAGACATGGGAAGAGACTGGTGTTGAAGTGGGCGAAGTTGTCTATCATAGAATTATAAACTTTTTAAAATTAAAATAATTATTTTCATAAATTTTTAATATAAATTTATTATATTTATCTATATTTAGTGTAATTATATATTTATAGGGGTATTTTAATAATTTTTGATGCATTCTACGTACATTATGTTGGATTGTGTATTATGCAGGTATTTTGTTTATCAGAAAAATTTTATATGTTTATTTTTAAGAGGAGATGCTGCCGAAATTTCTATAGAATTATAAATTTTTCTATAATTTTTTTTAGATTTATAAACATTTTAAAATTAAAATAATTATTTTTTTAATTTTTTATATAATTTTATTATATTTATATATATTTAGTGTAATTATATATGTATAGGGGTATTCTGGTAATTTTTATGCATTATGGTTGCATTATCAACCTTAAGGGCATTCTGGTCATTTTACCCTACTACAGCAGATTTTAGAAGCTGTATCAAACAGTAATTACCAGATTCTAGTCAACAGCAGAGCAGTTTTAAAAAGCTCTATCAAACAAGTTTTTCAGCTTTTCAGATTCTGACAGCAGATTCTGACAGTAGAAGTTGACAGCAGTTTTAAGAAGCTGAATCAATCAACACCTAAAATTTTCCTTTTCCAAATAAAAGCAGTGCAGCTGTGTTACAGTGATGGCATTGAGAACTCTTCGTTTCCTTGTGATCCACGAGTTAAGTCATAAAGCTGTTGCCGTTGAGCTTGGTGTTTAAATGTGATGTGATGTTAAATATTTAAAAAAATAATATTTTGATAAAAATTAATTAAATTAGTTCCCTACACAATTTACAAATTGCAGAATATCTTATCGAGCATTTGCTGAAAATTGAAAATTTCATGAGATTGTAGTCTACTCATTTTCATTCTAAAAACAGTAAATTATCATTTCTGAAATAAAAAAAATTAATTATACAAGAAAAATTAAAGTTTTTTTTTATCATTTACTAAAATTCAAACGGTAAAAATATATCACTGTTTTATAAAATGGGAAACCCTATTCTGAAGTTAACCAAGATGTTTTAATTCTAGCAATCATAGTAAAAAAAAGACAACTTTTGAAAAAAAAAAAACATGTTTAAAACACACCTAATACCTTTGACGACTAAAATAAAAAAAATTTGATTATTTTGAAAAAAATCAACCAATTGTGAGGATGGTCTTTATGGTAAAGAGATCATCCTCACAAAAAATCAACTAATTCTGAAACATCTTACCCAAGTTTATAAGTTGAAGAATCGTGAACCGTCAATTTTTACCATTAATTTATAAATCACTTTTATTGGAGTTAGAAGTTTCAGAATGGATTGATTTTTGTGAGGATGATCTCCTCACAAAAAATCAGCCAAATTTGAAACTTTTAGGCCCATATAAGACAAAACTTTAGGTGTTGAACTCGACTCATATATATATATATATATATATATATATATATAATATATATATATATATATACTAGATTTCACTTATGCCTACAACATAGGCATCGTCTCTCAAGTGAAAGTATAAAAGTAAAAAAGATTAAGTTGGAGGGATATTCTTATAAAAAAAAAAATTGAGATTAAAGAAATAAAAAGATTAAAAATAAGAAAGTAAATTAAGGGGTAAAAGAGAAAATATAGTGAAGTTAACGGAGGTGGAGAATAAATGAAATAAAGTGGATCCCAATAAACTATAACGTGATGGAATGGGTATTATTAAAAGAATAAAATGAATAGGATAAGAGATGAAAAATATTAAAGTAGATTAAAGAAGTAAAAGAGAAAATATTGTAAAGTTAGGGAAGGCTTTCCGATTAAGGAGGTAAAAGTAGGAAAGAAAATAGAGTTGAAAATATATTATTAAAAAAAAATCGGGATTAATAGGTAATAATGAAAAATAATAAATTGGATTAAAGGGGTGAAAGAGAAAATATATAAAAATTAGAGGTGTTAAAGAATAAAGAAAATAAAATAAGTTCTATGCAACGTGGGTTAGAAGTTTTGGAATGGGCTGATTTTTGGTGAAGATGATCTCTCACCAAACACTATAGGAAATTGCTTCTATAGCAACGATTTGCAGCGACGGTCACATTTAAACCCTCATTATATCCATCTGTAGCAATAAAAAAATGTGACCGTCGATATATGGAAGTAAGGAAGAAGGGCTCTTCCTCTCTCTCTCTCGGCTCTTACTCTTTCATCGTGGTTACTTACTCTGTTAAATCGTCTCCTTATCTAATATTAGTTTTTGACAGAATCAAAACTCGTTCTCCTTTATTTTTTATGCAAGTTTCGGATTCAAAACTTGGTCTCGTGGTCGAACGAAGACAGAACAATCGAGAAGAAACCTTTGATTTCTCTAAATTTTTTATTGTAAATCGATCTCTCCCCTTCGATTTGTTTAAATCTTCAATTGGAAATCGATCTCTCGTCTTCTATTTCTCTTAATCTTCGATTGTAAATTGATCTCTCATCTCCGATTTTCCTAAATATTCGACTGTAAATCAATCTCTAATCATCTATTTCTCCAAATCTTCGTCCCATCCTCGGTTACTCACCATTGTCGATTTCAAAGTTGTGCTTCTCCTATTCTCACAAAACCCTACTCGTTTCTCATATTTGATTTTAAAGCTGGCTTTTGATCTTTGTTTCACCAGAAGAAGAAGAAGAAGAAAAAGGGGCAGTAGAGGGATCTCATTCTCGTTGGTTGATTTCGAGAACGATTGAAGTCAAAAGAAGATAATGATAGAAGATCTATAAAAAATTTCAAATTTGTAAGTCCTTAAGAAGAAACATTAGTTTTCTTCAATTCCATCATGATAAACCCTAGTTCTTTAATTTTTTATTGATTCAAGTAATTTAATTTGTGATTTTTGTTTGATTTGAAACCCTAGAATCTGTAATTTTTTCCAATTCAAGCTGTTCATTTCTGTTTCTCAATTTATTTTTGATGGATAATTAAGCTTGAGCCCTAGATATGTTATGGATTGGAGATTAACTTACAATAGTAAATCAATGTAAATTTATAGTCAATTAAGATTCCATATAGCATATCTTACACCCTAATCGAGTTATAATGTTTCCATTAGGATTTAACGTCGAAAAAACCTTCTTCTATTGTTGGTCTCTCCAGTGAAAGAGAAGAAAGAAATTTTATTTATTTATTTTTTATCCTCAAAATACCTAGAGAGAGAGAGAGAGACACACACTGATTTTTCCCCCCAAAAAAGTTTTAAAAGTAAGACTTGTTCTATAGATATTTGATTTATCCAATTTCAAAAGGCCCAAATACCTAGTTTCCCATAAAAGAGAACTTTATAAAAATTATGAAAATGAAAAATGTTAATATTGTTTCTTTTTGGTCTCCATAGAAATGAAAAATATTTTTCTTATATGTTTTATAGAAATATTTAAAAATTTAATTCCATGGTTGAAATGGATAATCCTTGGGCTTTGGGAGGTAAGCTAGAGGTACTAAAACTTATAGCATCTGTAAACTAAATTATCACAATTAAGTGAAATATTAGTAGATTTTCCACATCCCATCTCCATTTCTTTTTTGACCAAATTATATAGGCTGCGAGTAATCCTTCCTTATATCATGTTCTCTTAATTGTTTTGTTAATATTTGTAAGTAATCTTTGACTAAGCAATTCATTGTAGTAGTTAATGCTTGGTTGAATTTCTTTATGTAGGAGGATTAGTGACATAAATGGCACCAGAAATGTCTTTCCACCATTAAGTAACTTGTTAAACATGACTAGCCTGTGAGTTGAATGCTTATATAGAGTACTACCAAACATTGTTGTTGAACATGTTTTGGATTTAGTATTTTAATTTTTTTTTTTTTTCAGTCACATAATTTGTTAAGAGATCTAAGACACCAAATCTTGATCTACGTATCCAAGATTTTTAGACTTTCATGGTTTAGAGCTTAGAATAGATACCAATATCTCTGTTAGTTTTGATCCTTTTGTTGTTTTCTTCTATTTTTGTGAGGTTCTACATCAGAGAGAGAAAAATATTGGCAGGACATGGGCTGTTGTACCCAATTCTTGGTTTTACATCTTGTGTTGCCTTCATTTACATGTCTTTTGGGGACTTGAGATTTGATTATTTTAAAGAACCTGAGATGGGTTTTGTGGGAAGGAATGGGACACAATTCATGGTGGATGGGAAGGCATTCTATGTGTATGGGACACAATTGATCAAGGTAACTGAAATAAGTTCTTCTATAAATGGAGATATTGTTGTTTGTTATTTATCAAAAAATATATATAGTAACTACAAATTAAATTGTTGAGTGTGCCATTGTATAGTAACTGTCATGCACTTATTTGGGTAGCAGTCTTTTTTTTTCTCCTATTTATATGATTGTGTAAATACTTCCAGTGTTGGTAGAGTTGACTTTGTTAGTTGTGCCATATTTTTGGGTGAAAAAATACTTCCAGTGCTGGCAATTTGTTATGCTTCTTCTTTGCAAGCCTTTAGGCTTTCAAATCTCAAGAGATAGCTAAGGGTTCCTGCATTAGGTAGGGCTAGGCTTTAAAATCTCAAACAGCGTTAAATTTAAGTTTTCCACGGTGTATTATTTTCCTTAGAGTTGGCCATGCAATCAAACACGCCCTTAAGAAAAGCAAGATTAAGTTAAAAATGCTGGACATGGATATGGCTCCCATTTGAAGTGTCCAGGTAATGTAAACTTTAGAAGACATGGTCATGTTTTGAGTTGTGTATTTTTTCCTATCTTAGCTTATCTACTACACTCTCTTAGTTGTATTTTCAATTAATTAATGATGTATGATGTGTACACTTTAAGCTGGCAAGCTGAAATTAGGAGATTTCAATCCATATTGGTTTGGGTTTTCCTTTCACTCTTGTATAATCTTCAATATAAAGATTTATTTCTACTAATTTTCACTTTGCAATGAGTGCATGAGTTTGGAATTGCAGCTGCACACTCAATGTTCAATCAGATATTCTTGTTCATCAATGTTCAGCTATTCAATAGGTAAATTGGTTCAACTTGTATTTTCTTGTTGATCCCATTAAATCTGTTATGTAGTATTTTAACCAAACGAAAATGAGTATAACTATGTTGCTCTTGTCACCGTGTCCTTATTTACATTCTTTTCATTTTCCTCAGCCTTCTTTTGCAGCGTTTGTGCTGCTCACCCAGTGATGTGGAGTATGTAAAAGTAGGCTTACCTATTTAGAAAAATGGTGCATTGAAGTAACTGATGAGGTATCATGAATCAATCCCTTTATTCTGTTTATTGTCAATTGTAGTTTTTTTTTTTTTGTAAAACCTTTTTCTTACTAACATAGTAAGATTGTGAGCCTTACTAAGGAGGTTGTTTTGCTCAAATGGATTACCACATGAGAAATTCAAAATCACAGCCCTCTAAGTTTCATCGAAATACAGGAATCTCACTCCCAAATACTATCGAATCCTATCAAACTCTCCTCAATTACTAATCCAACGTGTGTTGTCCATCTTAGACAAGTCTCATAAGAGAAATTAGTATATGAATCGATCTTGAACTTATTATTTCTTTTGAAATTTATAATCCTTGTACCATTAATCTATTCCCTGCCAATCTACCTATAGAGGTAAAGTACTTGAAGTTCCTTGCTACCTATAATAACAATAGTTTTATGTGTTATTATTATTGCCAACATCATCATTATTTCTCTATTGGCCCTAGTGTTATTTAGAATTCTGTTTCTTTTGTTTCTGAAGGTTATATATTGCCATTCAAATGTTTCACTAGAATATCTTTGTAGGATTGTGCAATTCTGCATCATATCTTTGCTTGGAACTATGGGCATTTTTGGTTACTGTATATGTATTTATGAATATTCTAAGACAATTGGGATAGGCTTTTAGCTATGTTAGCTCCTAACACAACTAATGAACAACTTACATTTCTTGGGTTCCATATATGCATTCTCTTGGTAGCATGATTTGTGCTAGTGTCTGCACCGTCCAAACATTTCACATTACGTTGGTGTGGTTTGCACTTGGTTTTTGAAGTAGGACTTGGTTTTTTCTAGGGAAAGAGTGTCGGCAGATAGTACTTGTGAGGTATTTTGAAGTAGGACTTGGTTTTTTCTGGGGTACAGTAGTTTGCATGACAAAATATTTCATTTGAGTACATGTGAGTATTTAAATGGCTTCTCATTTCATCCTTTGAGCTATATATTATCTCCTAGTTTGGTTGTTGAACAATTTATATGTTTAGGTTTCCTTCGTTGCTTTAGATCTAGAAGCGATCGAAACCACTTGGCGCCATGGCTGCTGCAAATGCTCCAGTCACCATGAAGGAGGCCTTGATGGTGAGTTCTGTTTCATCTGTTCTTTCTAAATGTTATGGATTTCACGTTTGTTCTTTATATTTAGCTGAATTAGTGCTAAAAATCGTGTCTTTGGATTGGTTTTTATAGTTCAATTTCGTCTTCATTTGTATGATTCTAGACTGTAATTTGTTTCTAAACAAGTCCTAGATTATCATTTTTCATCTATAAGATATTTGCAATGATTTTGTTGCAATAAAGCTAACTTAGAAATTGGATCTGTTCAGATCTATAGGATAATTCTTGATCCGATTCATGCACAATAGATTCATCTGTTCAGATCTATAAGGTTTGATTTTTTAAAATTCTACTTATGATCTTCTATTTTTTTGATTTTTCGTGGTTGCAGTTACCGAGTGTTGGAATTAATCCACAATGGAATCAGACAAGTATATATGCATTTGGGAAACATCACCACAAAATAGTGTTGTTATCACGACAAGTAAGGCGAAGTATTGTAGATTTGAGGGAGGCACGCTACTGATGATTTCTTATTTATATTCTACAAAACAAAATAGATGAACTTGCAAATTTGATAATGAAGAATGGAGGTTGTCTTGTATGCAAGTGGTGTCATAATATACCGGCAAAACAATCTTGGCCCAACTATTGTTGTGTCAATTATGTTTTCTTATAGTGTGGCATCTGGAATGCTTATTGCAGGAGTTTCAAATTGTAGATTAGAATTTGAATTTGGCAAATAGATTTTTGAAAGTTGAAGATAAGAGGGGCATTTGGGTCTTTTCATATTGGTAATAGGGGTCAAGGTCATTAATTTCAAAACATGGGGGTATTTCCAATATTCAATAATACATAGGGTGTTGGTGTAAAATTAATTTTTTTTTTTCAAAAACTTTATAGGGACGGCCAAAACCGTAGCTAAAGAATAATTTTTTTATAAAAATAATACTTTATAGCGACGGCCATGTACCTACACATAATAGTTGGCCGTTATAATATTTAGCGATGGGGTATTTAGCGACGACTACCCTGAACTGTCGTTAAATGTTTTAGCAACGGTATTTTGTACCTATAGCGACTGTCCCGACCGTCGCTATAGCCCTATTTTACTATAGTGAAATAATGGGTAGTCCACAATTCTTCAACTTGTTAAAGTGGTTTAAAACACTATTGAATGTTATTGGATCTAATAAAATCGATGGCATACAGATGGAGTAAAAATATTAAAAATGTGCCCCAATAGTGAACCTATGCATATTGAGTCGGGATTGGGGAAATGGTAGAAAACATTGAAACAAATAAGATCAATAATGTTACTATCATAGCTAATAAATTCTCCAATGTTTCAGATATTAAATCAATAAATAAGAAAAGAAAAAAAAAAAAAAAAAAAGACCTTTACAACCTCAAACTCCATTTGATCAAACTCTAAGTTAAGATGGGAAGAGTATCATAAGTTTTCTTGACAAGTAGAAATAAGATAAATTTTGAAATTTATTATAACAAAATGTAAGCTAATATAACTAAAAATAGTTAACACATGAAATGGTAATTAATTTAAAAAATAAAATTAGAAACAACATTCGACTTAGAATGTTTCTGAGTCGACTCATTCTAGTTTCTAAATATAGGTTCATACATTTTTTTAATTTTTGGTCTCTCTATGCTTCTTCATACTCAATACTGTACTAATAAATTTATGGAATGATCTTGCAGAAGAACCCTTGACACCTTCATCATCTTCTTTAATTGCATCCTTAAGCATCTCCTTAACTTGACAAGCCTTTTTCCTCATGCATTCACCTTTCTCAGTCCTATCGATCATTAATTCAATCACTCTCACTATATATCTTCATGTTTGATGTCACAAACATTCCCTCTAGCAATTTCAACAGACACACCCACCTCTTCCTCTAGTAATTTCGAATTGTAATATTGTTCTCCGGAAATTGGCCACCCTATTATAGGGACACCATTGCTCAGACTCTCCAAGATCGAATTCTAACCGCAATGACTCAGAAACGCGGAGGTAGAATTTGTGTGACAAAATTTCCAATTGCGGTGCCCATTTTCGTAATAAAATCCCTCTGTTCTTCTCTTTGATTCGATCTTCAAATCCTTCTGGAAGCCATTCTGATCTAAAATTCTCATTGATATCGAACCCAACTGGAGGTCTAATGACCCAAATGAATTTCTTCTCGCTAGCCTCCAACCCAATCGCTAATTCCATCATTTGTGAGCTAGCGATGGTGTTCTGTGAACCAAAACACACAAACAAAACCGAAGACGGGAATTGGGTGTTGAGCGAATCGATACAGTGGTCGGGATCGATATTTTTGTTGTCTGTTAGGGGAAATCGAGTCGGCCCAATGGACCAAACTGGCCGACCACCAGTTTTTCCTTTGAAATACGTTAACCCCGTTCGATCAAGTTCTTCTATGGTGTTAAATAACATTCCATCTGACTTGAAACACAGAGGGAGCTCTCTTTGGCTGTAAAGAGACCAAGAATCGGAACCATCAGTGTTCTTGAGAGTCGTAGCGAGCTGAGATCAATGAATTTTCGAAACATTAGGAAAATCAGGAAGAGAGAAATAATCCGAATTCGTTGCACAATGAGGAAGATTGATCCAAAGAGAGAAGTACACCGCCATACCGTAAGCACCACCCGCATTGAAGATTGAATGAAAAATGTTTAAACGATTGGCGAAGATGATTGTGTAGTTGGTTTTCTGTTCTAGTTCAAGAGCTAAAGTTAGGAATGGTCTTATGTGACCTTGAGCCATGAAAGGAAACATCACCACCACATTTTCTTCTTCGTCAGCCATGGAAAGAGAGAGTGAGAGTATTTCTTTCTAAAACTGCAAAATAAAAGTTTGGCGAAGCCTATTTGTGCCAAAAAATGAATTTAGATATCATCATCATAATTCTGTCTTTTCTCACAGGGGATAATGACTTGAATATATATATTTTTTTCTTGTTTTTTAAAGAGTTTTCTTTTTCTCTACTTCTCTCGATCCAAACATATAAAGCCTTCAATGACGTCGAACAGTAAAATTTTCCAAATAAAAACAGTGCAACCGTGTTACAGTGATGGAATTGACAACTGTTCGTTTCCTTGTGATCTACGTGCCAAGTAATAAAGCTGCTGTCGCTGAAGTTCAGAGGATGCATTTATTTATTTTTGCATTGTTTTGGCAGCTTGCTGTTTAAATGTGATGTGATGTTATATATTTTTAAAAAGAAAAAATTAAAAAAAAATTAAAAAAATATTTATCAAAAAAATATATATAATTTTTCAAAAATTATAAAAAAATAAAAAATCGACCATTAAAAAGTATTTATAAAAAAAAAATCATTAAAGGGTTGATTTCTCTTCTCTTCTCTCTCCTCTTTAACTCATTTATTTAAAAAAAAATCGAATTCTTTTAAAAAAATCCGACCATTTAAGGGTCTATTTTTTTCTCTCTCTTCTCTTCTCTCTCCTCTTTAACTCACCAATTTCTCTTCTCTTCTCTTCTCTCCCCTCTTTAACTCACCAATTTAATCAAAAATTTTAGTTCTAACAATCATACTAAAAAAAAGACAACTTAGAAAAAAAAAAAAAAAAGTGCTTAAAAACACGCCCAGTACCTTTAACGGTTAAAAGATTAAAAAAAATGATTTTTCTGAAAATTTTATATTTTTTTATGTTTTAGAAAAGATTTTTCCAAATCTTTTTCACTTAAAAAAAAAACACATTCATTTTTTTAGTGTCCGATCTGATACATAATAGAATTTAGTAAGTCATAAATGTAGAAATATAGGATTTAATGCTAATATCTTCATGTTATATTTTTTTCATTTTTTTCAATAGTATATTATTTTGAATAAAAGAAAAATTGATGAGTAAATTTATTTATTTATTTATTACTTTTTTTTAATTGTAAGATGTATATTTATGTTTAAGAACATGTTAAATTAAAAACATAGAATAAAATTAAATAAATATAATATGTATCAATAGACATATACATTTTTCATAATTGTAATATATTTTTACCTTTTATGGTTTACTATTTCATTCTCGTTTTTTAAAGTTTTCCTGAAGTTTTCCCGAAGTTTTCCCTTGCTTTAAAGCCATACTCTGACTTAGGGACTATGCTAAAAATGGTAATTTACTATTTTTGAAATTAAATAAATAAATCACTTATTTCGAAAAAAATTCAATTTTTCTCTACCTTCTTTAGTCTTTCCCCTACATTTTATGATAGTTTCAAAAAAAATTTAATATTAATATTTCAAACACCTTCAAAATATTAATACAACTATACATAGAAATAAAAACTTAAAAGATAAGAGATGCAGAAAACTCTATAAAAACAAATAGGCTCTAAAATAGATTGTTTGAACTGTAGATTATGATAAAATAAAATAATAAAACTACCTTGGTGAATAATGATCGATCCACAGAGACAATGTTAATCTGGTACTCTTTTTACTCAAATCCAATTAAATTTAAGCAAACGATTAAAAATAATTTTTGAGAGAAATTCTCTAAAATAAAACACTAAAAGAAAATGATTTAAAATACTATGAAGAAGTATAAATCAGTCACATCCACCCTCACAAGTTCTATCAATGATTTTACAATTATCTATAATAAGGTATGCAGCTGTAAGGACTGCCTCTCCCCAAAATTATTTTGGAACGTGATTAGAGAACATGAAAGACCATGCTATTTCTACCAAATGTCTATTTTTTCTCTCTGCAATCCCATTTTGCTAGGGAGTGTCAACACAGGAACTCAAGTGAACTATGCCTTGACTTAAGAGATAGGTACTAAGGATAGATTTGAAGTATTCGCTGGCATTATCAGTTTTTAGGACTTGGATCTTGGTTTGGATTTGAGTTTGTGTCATGGAGTTCAAATTTTGAAAATTTTGGCCAACTTTAGATTTTTCTTTCATAAGAAATATCTAGGTCAATCTAGTGTGATCATTAACAAAGGATACAAACCAAAGTGTTCCTACCATGTTTGTAATTCTTAAGGGGCCCTACACATCACTATGAATCATGGAAAATGGATGAGATGGTTTATATGATAGAATAGGATAATGGTTCCGAGTATGTTTGGCAAATTGACAAATTTCACAATTGAAAATTTTTAAACTTTTATTGATAAACAAACAAGGAAATAATTTTTCAAAGTACATGAAATTTGGATGACGAAGACGATAATGCCATAACTAATTTCACTATCTTTATTGACACTGGAATTTAAAACTAACTGACTTTTAAAGGACACACAACATGCATTATGAGCTTGTCTTCTTGGAAGAGAATCTTCTTTAAGAAGATAGAGTCCAGAACACAACTCAACACTGCCAATCGTCCTCCCCGAATCCCATTCCTGAAATTCACACAAATTTGGGAAAAACTTAGTGATGCAGTCAAGATCACGAGTCAATTTACTGATTGAGAGCAGATTACAGTCCAAATTAGGGACATGGATAATAGAGTTTAGATTCAGGTCCTTTGCAATCTTGATTGAACCGGTTCCTACAACTTTAGATAGAGATCCATCAGTTATTCGGACTATGTGATTCTCATGGCATGGGCTGTATTTATAAAATATTGTTGCATCTCCCGTCATGTGGTCTGATACCAACTGTTCAAGCAGAAGATTGAAGAGTTTATCAGGGACAATGCGACGAGGACATCTGTAGAATAGGTGGGAGAGACTATAATGGTCATGTACTCTAACACCTAGAGTTTAGGTGTAGCTTGCCCTGGAGTCATCTGGGAGCACTCATGTAATATTATGTAAGGCTCACTATGATGCCATGTCAGTCCCGTGCCAGGGCATATCTGTTAGTTTAGTGGCATTTTTGTAAAAAATGGAGGCCTCCACTTTTGATGTTTCCTTCTAGAAACCTAGGAAAGGAATATTAGCATCCTTGTAGGAAAGGTGTCTAGTGCTTCCCAATCTCTGGCCTACGTCCAAATTGATTGAAGCACCGAGCCAAGTTACGTGGAAGTCCCGCGTGTCATAGGATCATATATTGCTTGTAACACACCTATTGCTTTTGTTACGTGTTACACCATGTAATCTCAATATTATATCAATAAAGTTGCCTCCGAGCATTGCCTCGTGTTGCCTAGTTTACTTGTTTGCTAGCTACATTTGTGGTGTACGATCATTTTTACAGGCTTGCTTGTGGATTAGCACCCCTTGTGCCGCATGACCTCGCTTCAAAAGAACACGGCTGTGACAATTTGTATCAAAGCTTTGCAAACTTGTATGCCCTTGGACACTGTCCTTGATAGCCTGAAACAATAATATGTAGATTTACATCCACGGTCTTAAATGTCTTTTATTAATTGTAAAGGCATTGAAAAAATTACCTTTATGTGTTAACATGCTTTTTCCAAGGAGAGAAGTGCTTGACTAAGATATTGTACTTTGGCTGAAGTGTTTTTGTAGGACTTTGAGTTGTTTTTCTGGTGAAAAGGCTCCTCTCGGTAGGTGCTGGATTTTCATTTGTGGTGGCAACAACATTGACTCGGCTTTTCTTGTCATTTGCTTATCACGATGGCTTCCAGTTTACAGGTTTGCCATGAATTTTCCAACTATTTTCTCTGAGATGTCTAGGTTTACGGCAGTGGTCACACTAAGGTTTTCATTTTTTCTATCAATTGTCATTATTGTTATTTGGTTGTGTTCCACGGATTGCAAGGGCAAATCCTTCGAGTATGGGAGAAAATTTTTAAAATCCCATCATCACCTTCTTCCTACTTTTCTCACGACGAACTTCTGAGAATGCCACTCTAATACTCAACAGAGGCTTTGTCCCCATTATTCTGCCTCTAACTTCATCCAGGTTTTTGTTGAGGCCGAGAAGAAATTTAACTTCATCCAGGTTTTTGTTGAGGCCGAGAAGAAATTTGAAGGTCCGTTTTTTCTCCACAATTTTCCTGTATCGGGCTGTGTCTTTCGAGCACTTCCATGCGTGGACTTCGAACATATCTAGATGTTGTTAGTGGTGGGTAAAAGCATTAAAATATTGAGTAATCGTAAGATCCCCTTGGCGTAGATTATGCAATATGGCTTTAATTTCGAACAATTCTGAAGTATATTCAGAAGTTGAATATGTCTTTCTTGCAGCGTCCCAGATTTCCTTGGTTGTTCTCTACAGAAGGAAATTTTCTCCTATATCATTGTTCATCTATAGCTTGAATTTAAGGTCAATCTTCTTCGGTACAGTAACTTCACCGGTAAGGTAATCGTATTTTCCTTTCTCGCAAATAAACATCATCATGGACTGGGGCCATTGGAGGAATTTTGTCCATTGAATTTATGACTTGTGATGAGAAAAGAAGATTGCTATATTCCTCCATGATTGCTTGCAGCAAGTGTTGTTTCTGGATTAGAGGTCACTTTGGATGTGGAGCTTTGTCTCTCAGTCGCTATGCCGTATTTGGCCATGTGGGAGAATTATGTTTTTAGAACCTAACTCTGATACCATGAAAGTTTCTGAGTCCTGCACTAATTTAGAAAATAGAATAACCGTTAGATCTAGTAATATACAACCAAAATCTCCTTATTAACATATTCCTAAAATATTGATATAATCCCTAAAATTCCTAATTAACTTTGACTGAGAAGTCCACAATGACTAATATGACATCATTGCATTCATTTTGCATCACTGATCACTCTTCGATTGGGTCATACACTTGAGGTACTCCATATCCACTTATAAACTTTCTTTCTTATACATGTTTTTCTCATTCTCATTTTGCCTTTGCTTCGATCATTTCTTCTTTTGTTGAACCTAACTCATTTTCCCAAGCAGTTAAATATGAATGTTAACATGATGCCATTAAATTGGTAAGAATGGGTAAGAATTGAGCCGATGGTTCCATTGAACGACACAAAGCTCTGTTGGTTGCAAAAAAATTCACCCACAAGACTTTTGCACTTGTTGCCAAACTTGTCATTGTTCGTTGCCTTCTTGCTATTTCCACAATAGAAGGATGGTCTCTTGCATTTCCACAACAAAAGTGTTCACACTGCATTTCTTCAAATGGTGATCAACATAAAGAAATTTACATGCCTTTTCCACCTGGTTTCACTTGTCTAAGGGGAGAGCATAGTTTGTTGCCTCAATAATTCTTTGTGCAGCCTAAAATAGGCTTCTCAAAATGGTTCGACAAATGAGCTTCCGTGTTACGAAAAATTGGATTCATTCAATCTTCTACTAATTACTCTCTTTTCACATGTAGCATGCAATGAATGAAAGACACATTCTACAGAACTCTGTTTCATAAAATAAATGAAAGACACATTCTACAGAACTCTGTTTCATAAAATAAAGTATCAAACCTAATATTAAGGAAGGAAGAAAATCATAAGTTTTCTTTAAGTAGAAATAAGATTTCCCATATTCAACACATGAAATGGTAATTTACCCTAATATGATAATTTAGACAACATAACTTGATCGACACATTTTATTCGACTCAGATTGTTTTCTGGTCGATTCATCCTAGTTTCAAATTGTAGATTCATACATTGTTAAAGTTTTGGTCTCTCTTTGCCTTCCTCATACTCAGCACTGCACTAATAAATTCATCAAACGATCTTGCAGAAGAACCCTTGGAACCTTCATCATCTTCTTTAATTGCATCCTTAATCATCTCCTTAACTTGACGAGCCTTTTGCCTCATGCACTCACCTTTCTCAGTCCCATCCATCATCAATTCAATCACTCTCGCTATCTCTTCATGCTTAATGTCACAAGCATTCCCTCTAGCAATCTCAACACACACACCCACCTCTTCCTCTAGTAATTTCGAATTGTAATATTGGTCTCCGGAAATTGGCCACCCTATTATAGGGACACCATTGCTCAGACTCTCCAAGATCGAATTCCAACCGCAATGACTAAGAAACGCGGAGGTAGAATTATGTGATAAAATCTCCAATTGTGGCGCCCATTTTCGTATTAAAATCCCTCTATTCTTCTCTTTGATTCGATCTTCAAATCCTTCTGGAAGCCATTCTGATCTAAAATTCTCATTGATGTCGAACCCAACTGGAGGTCTAACGACCCAAATGAATTTCTTCTCGCTAGCCTCTAATCCGATCGCTAATTCCATCATTTGTGAGCTAGAGATGGTGTTCTGTGAACCAAAGCACACAAACAAAACTGAAGACGGGAATTGGGTGTTGAGCCAATTGATGCAGTGGTCGGAATCGACATTTTTGTTTTTTGTTAGGGGAAATCGAGTCGGCCCAATGGACCAAACTGGCCGACCACCAGTTTTTCCTTTGAAATACGTCAACCCGGTTCGATCAAGTTCTTCTATGGTGTTAAATAACATTCCATCTGACTTAAAACACAGAGGGAGCTCTCTTTGGAGGTAGAGAGACCAAGAATCGGAACCATCAGCGTTCTTGAGATTCGTAGCGAGTTGAGATCGATGAATTTTCGAAACATAAGGAAAATCAGGAAGAGAGAAATAGTCCGAATTCGTTGCACGATGAGGAAGATTGATCCAAAGAGAGAAGTACACCGCCATACCGTAAGCACCACCCGCATTGAAGATTGAATGAAAAATGTTTAAACGATTGGCGATTTCGACGGTCCATCCAAGGAACATGTCAGATATGATGCAGAGAGGAGGGTGACCTCGATTTTGATTGGTGATCTTGAGGATTAGTTGCTCAAAGGAAGGTTTAAGAGATTTGGAGGCGTGAAGGAGGTGTGAGATGAGAGGGTAAGGAAGGACATCTGTGTTCTCTGAGTTGGGTGGGAGATTGTGATCTGAACTACAGAAGGGAAGCTCAATGAGGCGTATGGAGGTGTTGGTAGGGAGAGATGTATGGAGTTTGATGATGTTTTGAGGAGTGTTGACAAAGATGATTGTGTAGTTGGTTTTCTGTTCTAGTTGAAGAGCTAAAGCTAAGAATGGTCTTATATGACCTTGAGCCATGAAAGGAAACATCACCACTACATTTTCTTCTTCTTCAGCCATGGAGAGACAGAGAGAGAGAGAGTTTTTCTTTCTGAGGTGCAAAATAAAAGTTTGGCAAAAGGATACATGAATTTAGATTTCATCGTTCTGTCTTTTTCTCCCTTGTCAATGAAAATATGATGAAGAGAAATTGAATTTCTCTTCTCTTCCCTTCTCTTTTTTATTTTTATTTTAAGGAGTTTCTTTTTTCTCTACTTCTCTCAATCCAAACAGAAAGCCTCCAATGACGTCTAACAGTAAAATTTTCCTTTTCCAAATAAAAGCAGTGCAGCTGTGTTACAGTGATGGCATTCAGAACTGTTCGTTTCCTTGATCCACGAGTTAAGTCATAAAGCTGTTGCCGTTGAACTTGCTTAAATGTGATGTGATGTTAAATATTTAAAAAAATAATATTTTGATAAAAATTAATTAAATTAATTTACTACACAATTTACACCAAGGAAATTGCAGAATATTTTATCGAACCTTTGCGAAAAATTAAAAATTTCATGAGATTGTAATCCATTCATTTTTATTCTAAAACAGTAAATTATCTTTTGTGAAATAAAAAATTAATTAAAATAAGAAAAAATAAAGTTTTTTTTTTATTTTTTATCATTTACTAAAATTAAAACGGTAAAAATATATTACTGTTTTATAAAATGGAAACCTATTCCTAAGTTAACCAAAATGTTTTAATTCTGACAATCATAGTAAAAAAAAGACAACTTTTGAAAAAAAAAATGTGTTTAAAACACACCTGATACCTTTGACGATTAAAATAAATTTTTTTTGATTATTTTGAAAATTTCACATTTATTTTTGTTTTAAATGTATTTTTTTTACGTTTTAAAAAATATTTTTCACATTTTTTTTCAACTAAAAAAACACATTCTGTTTTTAGTGTTGGATCTGATACATAATAGAATTTAGTAATTCATAAATGTAAAAATATAACATTTGATGATAATATGTTGATGTTATACTTTTTCATTTTTTTCAATAGTGTATTATTTTAAACAAAAGATAAGTTGATGAATAAATTTTTTATTTATTTAATTTTTTTTTTTTTTACCATCATAAGATGCAAAATTATGTTTGAGAACAAATTATATTGAAAACATAGAATAAAAAATATATATATATATATATATATATATGGGTCAGGTTCAAAGGACAACCATTTCTACACACATATAGACAACGTGTTTTGTCTTATATGAGCAAAAATATTTGGAATGGACTAATTTTTTGTGAGGATGATCTTTGTGATGAGGGGATCATCCTGGCAAAAAATCATCCCATTCCAAAAGTTGTAACCCCATCAAAATTGATTTACAAAAATTGGACGGTCTATAATTTTTCAACAAAAATTGGACGGTCTAGAAGTTTCATAATGAGCTGATTTTTGGCAAGGATGATCTTCTCATCACAGAGATCATCCTCACAAAAAATCAGTCCATTCCAAACATTTTTGCCCATATAAGACAAAACACGTTGTCTATATGTGTGTAGAAATGGTTGTCCTTTGAACCTGACCCTATATATATAGGATTAGGATCCATATACACATAAAGTTTCTCATAAAGCTACAACGTGTTTTGTCTTATATGGGCAAAAATGTTTGGAATGGACTGATTTTTTGTGAGGATGATCTCTATGATGAGGAGATCATCCTTACCAAAAATCAGCACATTACAAAATTTCTAACCCCATGTTTACAAGTTGAAAAATTTTACACCGTCCAATTTTTGTAAATCACTTTTGATGGGGTTAGAAGTTTTGGAATGGAATGATTTTTTGCAAGGATGATCCCCTCACCACAGAGATTATCCTCACAAAAAATCAGCCCATTATGAACCTTTTTAACCATATAAGACAAAAGCGTTGTAACTTTATGTGTCTACGGAACCCAACCCTATATATATCTTATGTATTCGATATATACATTTTTCATAATTGTAATATACTTTTATCTTTTATGATTCACCATTTCTTTCTTGTTTTTTAAGTTTTTCTAAAGTTTTCCCTTGTTTTAAAGTCATAGTCTGACTTTGGGACTATGCTAAAATGGTAATTTATTATTTTCAAAATTAAATAAATAGACTATTTATTTTGAAAAATTTTCAATCTTTCTCTACCCTTTTTAGTCTTTCCCCTACATTCTATGATAGTTTCAATTTTCTTTTGTAATATTAATATTTCAAACACTTTCAAAATATCAATACAACTGTACATAGAAATAAAAACTTAAAAGACAAGAGATGCAGAAAACTCTATGAAAACAAATAGGCTCTAAAATCGATTTTAGGACTAAATCATTGTTTTTGAATTTACGTGGATGACACCAAATTGGTTCTTTTATAATATTAATATTTCCCCTACATATATATATATATATATATATATATATATATATATATATATATATATGGGTCCCGTTCGCCACCCTTAGTTTTACCACACACTTTAACAAACGCGTTTTGTCTTACATGGGTTAGAAGTTTCGGAATGAGCTGATTTTTGGTGAGGATGATCTCTATGGTGAGGAGATCATCCTCACCAAAAATCAGCTCATTCCAAAACTTCTAACCCCATCAAAAATGGTTTACAAAAAATGGACGGTCCACGATTTTTCAACGTGTAAACATGGGGCTAAACATTTCGGAATGGGCTGATTTTTGGGGAGGATGATCTTCTAATCATAGAGATCATCCTCACCAAAAATCAACTCATTCCAAAACTTCTAACCCATGTAGGACAAAAAACGTTTGTTAAAGTGTGTGGTAAAACTTAGGGTGCTGAACATTTCCCTATATATATATGGGTCACGTTATTACAACCCCCTTTTGGACCCCCTTTGCGACACACCTTTTTGTCTTATATGGGCAAAAATGTTTGGAATGGGTTGATTTTTTGTGAGGATGATCTCTGTGGTGAGGGGGTCATCCTGGCAAAAAATCATCCCATTCCAAAACTTCTAGACCGTCCGATTTTTGTTGAAAAATTATAGACCGTCCAATTTTTGTAAATCAATTTTGATGGGGTTAGAAGTTTTGGAATGGGATGATTTTTTGCCAGGATGATCCCCTCATCACAGAGATCATCCTCACAAAAAATCAGCCCATTCCAAACATTTTTGCCCATATAAGACAAAAAGGTGTGTCGCAAAGGGGGTCCAAAAGGGGGTCGTAATAACGTGACCCTATATATATATATATATATGGAAATGTTCAGCACCCTAAGTTTTACCACACACTTTAACAAACGTTTTTTGTCCTACATAGGTTAGAAGTATTGGAATGAGCTGATTTTTGGTGAGGATGATCTCTATGATTAGAAGATCATCCTCCCCAAAAATCAGCCCATTCCGAAATGTTTAGCCCCATGTTTACACGTTGAAAAATCGTGGACCGTCCATTTTTTGTAAATCAATTTTGATGGGGTTAGAAGTTTTGGAATGAACTGATTTTTTATGAGGATGATCTCCTCACCATAGAGATCATCCTCACCAAAAATCAGCTCATTCCGAAACTTCTAACCCATGTAAGACAAAACGCGTTTGTTAAAGTGTGTGGTAAAACTTAGGGTGCTGAATATTTCCCATATATATATATATATATGGGAAATGTTCAGCACCCTAAGTTTTACCACACACTTTAACAAACGTTTTTTGTCCTACATGGGTTAGAAGTTTTGGAATGGGCTGATTTTTGGTGAGAATGATCTCTATGATTAGAAGATCATCCTCCCCAAAAATCAGCCCATATATGGGTCCCGTTCGGCACCCTAAACTTTACCACACACTTTAACAAACGTGTTTTGTCCTACATGGGTTAGAAGTTTTGGAATGGGCTGATTTTTGGTGAGGATGATCTCTATGGTGAGGAGATCATCCTCACCAAAAATCAGCTCATTCCAAAACTTCTAACCCCATCAAAAATGATTTACAAAAAATGGACGGTCCACGATTGTTCAACTTGTAAACATGGGGCTAAACATTTCGGAATGGGCTGATTTTTGGGGAGAATGATCTTCTAATCATAGAGATCATCCTCACTAAAAATCAGCTCATTCCAAAACTTCTAACCCATGTAAGACAAAAAACGTTTGTTAAAGTGTGTGGTAAAACTTAGGGTGCTGAACATTTCCCTATATATATATATATATATATATGGGAAATGTTCAGCACCAAACATTTTGGCAAAACATTTTTCAAAACATGGGTTAGAAGTTTTTGAATTGGCTGATTTTTGGTGAGGATGATCTTTACGGTGAGGAGATCATTATCACCAAAAATCAGCCCATTCAAAAACTTCTTACCCCATCAAAAATGGTTTACAAAAAATGGACGGTCCATGATTTTTCAACTTGTAAACATGGGGCTAGAAGTTTTGGAATGGGCTGATTTTTGGTGAGGATGATCTCTACATCCTCACCAAAAATCAGCCCATTCCAAAATTTCTAGCCTATGTAGGACAAAAATGATTGGCTAAAATGCTGGCCAAAATGTTTGTGTAGAGATCATCCTCACCAAAAATCAGCCCATTCCAAAATTTCTAGCCCATGTAAGACAAAAATGGTTCGCTAAAATGTTTGGTGCTGAACGGGACCCTATATATATATAGGGTCGCGTTCCTAAGACTCATATTGGGACTCACATTGCGACACACCGTTTTGTCTTATATAGGCAAAAATGTTTGGAATGAGCTTATTTTTTGTGAGGATGATCTCTGTGATGAGGGGATCATCCTGGCAAAAAATCATCCCATTCCAAAACTTCTAACCCCATCAAAATTGATTTACAAAAATTGGACGGTCTATAATTTTTCAACAAAAATTGGACGGTCTAGAAGTTTCATAATGAGCTGATTTTTGGCAAGGATGATCTCCTCACCATAGAGATCATCCTCACAAAAAATCAGCTCATTCCAAACATTTTTTCCCATATAAGACAAAACGGTGTGTCGCAATGTGAGTCTCAATATGAGTCTTCGGAACGTTGTTCATATATATATATAGGGTCCCGTTCAGCACCCTAAGCTTTACCACACACTTTAACAAACGTGTTTTGTCTTACATGGGTTAGAAGTTTTGGAATGGACTGATTTTTGGTGAGGATGATCTCTATGGTGAGGAGATCATCCTCACCAAAAATCAGCTCATTCCAAAACTTCTAATCCCATAAAAAATGGTTTACAAAAAATGGACGGTCCACGATTTTTCAACGTGTAAACATGGGGCTAAACATTTCGGAATTGGCTGATTTTTGGGGAGGATGATCTTCTAATCATAGAGATCATCCTCACCAAAAATCAGCCCATTCCAAAACTTCTAACCCATGTAGGACAAAAAATGTTTGTTAAAGTGTGTGGTAAAACTTAGGGTGCTGAACATTTCCCATATATATATATATATATATATGGGTCACGTTCCTAAGACTCATATTGAGACTCACATTGCGACACACCGTTTTGTCTTATATGGGAAAAAATGTTTGGAATGAGCTGATTTTTTGTGAGGATGATCTCTGTGATGAGGGGATCATCCTGGAAAAAAATCATCCCATTCCAAAACTTCTAACCCCATCAAAATTGATTTACAAAAATTGGACGGTCTATAATTTTTCAACAAAAATTGGACGGTCTAGAAGTTTCATAATGAGCTGATTTTTGGCAAGGATGATCTCCTCACCACAGAGATCATCATCACAAAAATTCAGCCCATTCCAAATATTTTTGCCCATATAAGACAAAACGGTGTGTCGCAATGTGAGTCCCAATATGAGTTTTAGGAACGTTGTTCTATATATATATATATATATATATATATATGGGTCCCGTTCAGCACCCTAAGCTTTACCACACACTTTAACAAACGTGTTTTGTCTTACATGGGTTAGAAGTTTTGGAATTGGCTGATTTTTGGTGAGGATGATCTCTATGGTGAGGAGGTCATCCTTACCAAAAATCAGCACATTACAAAACTTCTAACCCCATCAAAAATGGTTTACAAAAAATGGACGGTCCACAAGTTTTCAACGTGTAAACATGGGCTTAAACATTTCGAAATGGGCTGATTTTTGGGGAGGATGATCTTCTAATCATAGAGATCATCCTCACCAAAAATCAGCCCATTCCAAAACTTCTAACCCATGTAGGACAAAAAACGTTTGTTAAAGTGTGTGGTAAAACTTAGGGTGCTGAACATTTCCCTATATATATATATGAAAATGCTAATGTTCAAGACGTACTGGGGACGTTAGCATTGTCTAATACTTTTTTCTTCAATAATGCCCCCAATCATTATCTTTTAGTGAAAATAAATAGGGGTATGTGGTCTTTTACACAATAAATGATTGTTTGCATTGATTGTCAAATTATTTATTGCAACAAGATATTTAATTTTAAAGATTAAATGTCTTTATCATTTATTATGTATTAATTAAATAAATAAGTATTTATTATATAAAAAGATTAATATACCATTATCTTTTTTATTAAATGACAAAATGGATAGGCATACTATTAGGAAAAAAGTGTTGGAGATTGCGAACGTCCTCATAAGGTCTTCGACGTTAGTATTCCCTTATCTATCTATATATATATATATATGATAGCATTCGGTTACCAAATTCCTAGTCAAAGTGTTTTGTCTTATATAGGCTAAAAGTTTTGGAATGGACTGATTTTTTTGTAAGTACGTTCTTTATGGTAAGGAGATCATCTACACAAAAAATCAGTCAATTTTGAAACTTCTAACCTCAGTTTATAAGTTAAAGAATTGTGGACCATTAATTTGTAAATCACTTTTGATGAGGTTAAAAGTTTCGGAATGGACTGATTTTTTATGAGGATGATCTTCTCACCATACCAATATATATATATATATATGTAGGTAGTGTTTGGTTGCCAAAGTGGTTTGTCCTATATGGCCTAAAAGTTTTGGAATGGGCAGATTTTTGTGAGGATGGTCTCTATGGTAAGGAGATCATCATCACAAAAAACCAACTAATTTTGAAAAATCTTACCTTAGTTTATAAGGTGAAGAATCATGAACCGTTAACTTTTGTTATTAGTTTATAAACCACTTTTGATGGGGTTAGAAGTTTAGAATTGACTGATTTTTGTGAGGATGGTCTCTATGGTAAGGAAACCATCCTCACAAAAAATCAACCAATTCTGAAAAATCTTACCTGAGTTTATATGTTGAGGAATCGTGAAAGCTTTTACCATTAGTTTATAAACCACTTTTGATGGGATTAGAAGTTTCAGAATAGGTTGATTTTTTGCGAGGATGATCTCTTCATAAAAAATCAGTCCAATTTAAAATTTTTAACCCACATAAGACAAAACTTTGACTGTTGAATTTGGCCATATATATATATACACACACACTAGAGTTCACTCGTGCCTACGACACGTGCATCCTCTCCCCAGTTAAAGGGGTAAGAGAAAAAAAAGTTGGAGGGATATTTAAAAAAAAAAATTGAGATTAAAGAAGTAAAGTGGAAAATATAGTAAAAATAAGGGAGGTGGAGAATAAATGAAATAAAGTGGGTCCCAATCAACTATAACTTGATGGAAGGGGTATTTTTAAAAGAATGAGATGGATAGGATAAGAGATGAAAACTATTAAAGTAGATTAAAAAGGTAAAAGAGAAAATATTGTAAAGTTAGATAATAGGACATCATTTTTCCAATTAAGGCAGTCAAAGGAGGAAAAATAGAGTTTGAAAGATATTATTAGAAAAATCGGGATTAAAGTATAAATAATGAAAAAAAAAATTTGATTAAATAAGTAGAAGAGAAAATATAGAAAAATTAGAGGTGTTGAAAGATAAAGGAAATAAAGTGAGTCCCATGACACAATAGCTTGATGAGAGGTTTAACTCACAAAATTGTAAATGATGGGACATTTGCGTCACTCACAATTATTCTAACCCAATTGTGTTTTATTTTATATATATATATATATATATATAGGCCAAGATCCAATGTTCTATCCAACGTGAGTTAAATGTTTAGGAATGGGTTGATTTTTGGTGATGATGATTTCTCATCAAAAAAATGGGCAGTTCATGATTCTTCAACTTGTTAAAGTGGTTTAAAACACTATTGAATGCTATTAGATCTAATAAAATTGATGGCATACAGATGGAGTAAAAATATTAAAAATGTTGAATAAAAAAATATGCCCCAATAGTGAACCTATGCATATTGAGTCAAGATTGGGGAAATGGTAGAAAACATTGTAACAAATAAGATCAATAATGTTACTATCATAGCTAGCTAATAAATTCTCTAATGTTTCAGATATTAAATCAATAAATAAGAGAAAAAAAAACAAGACCTTTACAACCGCAAACCCCATTTGATCAAACTCTAGGTTGAGATGGGAAGAATATCATAAGTTTTCTTGACAAGTAGAAAGAAGATAAATTTGAAATTTATTATAACAAAACGTAAGCTAATATAACTAAACATAGTTAACACATAAAAAGGTAATTAATTTAGAAAATAAAATTAGAAACAACATTCAACTTAGAATGTTTCCGAGTAGACTCATCCTATTTTCTAAATATAGGTTCATACATTTGTTTAATTTTTAGGGTCTGTTCTTTACAGAAGTCAGCTCTAGCTCCAGAAGCTGGCTTCTGGAAGAAGCAGAAGCCGAGAGCCTGAAAAGCCATATTCAACAGAAGCTTGTTCGTTACAGAAACACAAAAGTTAGAAAAACATGTTTGTTTTATAGCTTTTTATTGCTGAATTCTGGTAAAATGACCAGAATACCTTTAATGTTGATAATGCGCAAAAAATAACCAGAATACAATAAATATATAATTATACTAATATATATAATCAATTTATATTAAAAAATCATTAAAATAATTATTTTCAATTTAAATAAATGTATAAATTTTATGATTTTATCGAAATTTCGGCAGCACCTCCTTTTAAAAATGGACATATGAAATTTTCTTTATAAAGAAAATACCTGCATAATACACAATTTAATATCCACATAACATCCCATATATAATCCGACATTCACATAACATCCTATATACAATCCGACATTCACATAACATCATATACACAATCCGACATCCACATAATATCCCATACACATTAACATTCAAAAAAATACATATTATACGAAAATCAAAAGTGTTGCAATGTCATACAAAAAGAGAATTATAATTTTCATTAATAACAAATCTAAAATAGATCAAAGTTCTTAAGCTCTATCATAAGCAGTATATAATGCATTAGTTATTCCACTCCTTGTCCTCTCCATGGTAATACGAGATCGACGATCTACAGGCTCATTATTATTATCATGTTCAGATGCACCCTCTTCATCTTCCACAATTTGTTCTTCCTCGAAACGTAAAAATTCTTCATCTGCAATTGCATGCTTCCTTATGAAGTTATGGAGTGCCATATAAGCCAATGTAATATCTCGTTGTGTTTGAAATTTGTAATGTGGCATTTGCTTCAAAATTGTCCATTTGACTTTTAAAACTCCAAAACATTGCTCAATGACATTCCTAAGTGAAGAATGAATATAGTTAAATAATTCTTTATCTGTTCTTGGCCTTGACTCTCTTATAAAATCTTGTAAATGATATGTTGTACCCCGGTAAGGTGCGAGGTAACCTTCTATCAACGGATATCTAGAGTCGACCAAATAATATTTGCCTCATTACAAAATATTTGGTATTTAGAGGCGGTTTTAAACTGTCACCAATTTCGACTAAACCGCCTCTAATATATTTAAGGGCGGTTTAGTCAAACCGCCCACTATAGTGGCGTCGCTGATTCCTTTTAATGGCCAACTAAGGGCGGTTTTAAAATCGCCTCTAAATAATGATTTAAGGGCGTTTTTTATATTTTTAGAGGCTATTTGAAAACCGCCTCTAATACTAATAATTTAATGGCGGTTTAAAAACCGCCTCTAAAGAATATGATTTAAAGGCGGTTCTTATATTTTGGAGGCTATTTGAAAACCATCTCTAATAATAATAATTTAAGGGCAGTTTTAAAACCGCCTCTAAATATTGTTATTTAAGGGCGGATTTTATATTTTAGAGGCAGTTTGAAAACCGCCCCTAATAACAAATTAGTTTAAAAAAAAACAACATTAGAGACAGTTCAAAACTGCCTCTAATGTTGTAAAAAAAAATTAATAAAATATTAATTTCAAAATAAAACCTACAATTATATAAAGAAAAAGAGTTGCTATTGGCACTACAAATTTCACTTATCACTTGTTTATAAAAAGATACCACAACCTGTAAATGAATATTTTACCAAACATAAACTACAATCTACCAAACATGTATCTACGAAATCCAAAAACAAATTACGCATTCACGAATATTTTCACTATAAAAAAAGAGACAACTCTATGAATTATAAACAAATGCGATATGTTTCTTGGATTTAATGTGCACTTGAAGCCCAATCATCTCTCATACTCCACCCCATCTCCATGCTCACTCTGGCAAAATAAAATGGTAAAGCCATAAATCATGTGCAACCAAAACATACCTTAGAATCTGCCGTTTGCAATAATCTCATGGACGGCGTCACTGACAACTTGATCCTCAGATCAAACAGGTAGCTTCATTGCTACCTGCTTGGGTCCATCTATCCCGAATGATAACCAAACGAGAACCTTAACGTTGCCTACGAACACACCGTACAAAAAACATGAATGACTTGAAACTAACAAAGAACATAAATATATCTGGCAGTATCTGATTAAAATGAAACTGGGTCAGACAATGAGTCTTCTCATCCAAAACAAAAAGGGTCATATTTGCAAACCAGACTCTGATCATCTAATACAAGATAGATACATAAATACACAAAAAGGTGAAAGTCCAGATACCCTCACCTTGTCACTGATGTTGGGATCAACTCCAACTTTTAGCAAGCAATTGATAATATTAGGACTCCCATTGTCAACGGCAATGTGCAAAGGAGTTGCCCCACTTGCACTAACGTTTGTGCTAACCCCTGCCTATATAGAAGAAAATAAGAAAACTAAGTGCTACAATTGCATATAAACTGATGGTCAAGAAATAATACTGAAAAAAAAAATTCTTCTACACCCTCTAATTACTAACCACTATGCCACTTGCTTGAAAAACATTTAGAGTTACAAATGCAAAGGTCAATGGTGCGTGTCACATACTAACACAAGTACGGAGTACCTGAACCTCCGAGAGCTAGAATTGCATACTAAATTACTTAAAAATCACACAACAATCCATTTAGACAACATATATGTGATTGAATTCCAATCATATGGTACTCCTTGATGGAAAATTTTTTAATTAAACAAACAATAAACCAGCAAAATATACACAAAACGAATAAAAGCATATGAAGGGGCTAGTAGGAGAGAGCCTCACTGAGAATCTTGGTCACGAGGGAGGGAGGTGCTCTGTCACTGCCAATAGGTAATTTGTTGTCGATAGGATTTAGGATGCTTCCCAATAGATTTTCCAAAATTTCGAAAATCTGAAATGATATGCACCAGTATCAAAAAAGAAAAGCTAAGCCCATCACAATTTTGAAGAACATTTCTCAGCTAAGAGACCATCAAGAAGCATACCTCCAGACCATATGGTTAAAAATAAGATCAACTAGATATCTTTAACTTCGAAAAATCAAATTCTATAATGACTAAATGAAGCAAAGTTAAAGAAGAGACTTGCACGGTTAATGAAGTATGTGTCAGAACAGTAGAAATTCCACACCCAAACAACATCAAACACCATGAAGATTTATTGAATAGCAAGGCCATAACAGGGTGATGTTACATGGGACTAACAAAAAACTATGTTTTCAACATACGTTAACGGGGTGATGTCACATGGTTTTATAAAATCATGATATGAGAGTAAGACTATAAAAATCTACATATATTTTACTCAAATATTCTCCACTAGTACTATCAACCAACCAAAAAGCTAAGAACAGAAAAAGTACAGAGAGGTGTAATGTGAAGTTCCCTTCTGACTCAACCCATAACCAACCCTTACATGTAATGGTTTCTATTTTTAGTTTTTAAACGCAAAACACACACTTTTTTGCTTTTGTTTTCAACATACGTCTTTAACTGGAATGTGGTGAAAGATCTGGATCCCCAAGGCATTGAGCTGTTGTTAACGATGGGGATGTGAAGGCAGGGAGAAATAGATATCAGTGATGTTGGTGACTTGGGCGCCTTCATTAGAAGGGTACATCAAAATAAATGCTTATGTGTCGAGTGCTGAAAACATAAATGGTTTTGGCTTCATCACAAAGGATCCTAGAGGGAAGTTTCTGTTTGGAGGTGATAGTCCATCTGGTTCAATGATATAAGCTCCGATTGAGCTTGAAGCAATCTATGAAGGGCTGTCATATAATATTCAAAAGGGTATGCTAATGTGATTGTCTTAGCTGATTCAAAGTATGCAGTCCAGTAGTGGATTGCATTACCTCTGTTTTCGAGGCCTTGTGGAAGCATATTAACATCATTTGGAAATTTGAGGAAGCTAGAAGCAAGTGTTCAACACCAACACTAATACAAAATTGAACCTTGCACTTAAGAGGATTTAAAATCAGGATTACTAGGGATTACCAACACAAAGCCAAATATGCATGAAATCAAATTTCAAATAAAAAAATCAGAACGCATGTAATATATGTGTGTATTTGTACATCCTTAGAATGTAAATATGCACTAATGTAAACATAACATAGCAGTACCAAAATGAATAGCTCGAAGAACTCGTAGGGGATCATCCAAAAACTTCTCCATCGGAGGTAAAGGAGTCACTATCTTTCCAGCTTTCAGATCATTTATACATGAATAAAAGAAAGATGTGTAAAGATACAATGGATAAGTAACTCTTGCAATGGAACTAAATAGATCATCAAAATAACAAGATTGTTAAAAGATTACCTTCAACTCTGGGATAAACTGCTATTTTTTAATCGACAACCGTATTCACCTCTCCCAGCAAAAATTTCAAATCCACCTGAAGAGTAGTTCAACAAGTACATCAAAACAAATTCAACTTCTGATATGCATATTTACACAATACAATCAGCAAACCAAAATTAAGAAAAATCAAATGGCATTGAGTGCACATGACCGACTTCAGTACAATGCAGGTAAAAACTTTGCATCTATTAACAAAATAAATTAAGGGAAAAAGGTATAAAGTTGGAACCACACATAGATGTGGTGAAATGCACTTTGACAAGTGTATGAAATGGGCAACTTAAATCTTTTGACAAGCGTGGTGAAATGCACATAGATGTGGGTGCAGCTTCTGAGTTTAACGCCCCCTCTCTTATCTTATGGTTGCTCTTTTCTTAATAATATAGGCATTCTGTTTATAGATCGTCAGAACAAATATATTCAAAACAAGCACACAACCAATATCCTGATTAGAATTTGTTCTCAGTTCTCACCAACTTCCAATAAATCAAACCAATATTTTTTTATCAGAATTAAAATGCCAATGATTTCAACAAAAGTTGATAGAAATCGGATTCAAAGAGGCTAGAATCCATTAAAACTTAAATAGGAAAACTAGAATTTAAAAAAAAAAAAATCTATAATAATTACAGAATTTGGAGGTAAAAAACTAAAGTACCCTTCACAATTCAGAAACAAAAGAGACTAAAATCAAAAGAAAAAAAATGAAACACTGGCCAAGAACCTGGGCTTCATGATTTTATTCTCTCCCAACTTCTGCATTAATAGATTCTTAAAGTACTAACCTTTCTTAGAAACACTGGCCAAGAACCCGGACTTCGTGATTTTATTCAACACTGAAAGGGCAACTTTGCAAACGAGAGGTCCACCCGCAAAAGTTCTTCCATGGTCACCATACTTCATTGTAGAAGCAACTCTCTCGGTTACTAGGACATCACCAATGGGTAGACCTCTAGCGAGAGGTTTTGTGAGAGTCATTATGTCTGGGACTACTCCATATGCCTCATGGGCCCAGAGGTTCCCGGTTCAGCCTAATAAACATTGAACCTAATAATTCATAAAACAGAAATGGTTAATTTGTAAGTATGATAAATAAAAAATGAAAAAAAAAACTATTTATTATTAGATAAACTCATGATAGAAGATACAAGTCTATTGGAAATAGTTAAAATGTTTATTCTTCAAGCATAGAAAGAGCTGATAGAATTATTCTCGTTGATTAGAAAAGTTGCCAAAGTACTTGTTTTGAGAAAGCGTCTAATAGACTGCAACTATGCCATTGGGCTCCTGTTAAAGATGTGGTGCACTACCAAATACTGTCCCCATACAATACAAATTACACAGTTTTTCCTAATCAAGCTTTAGGAATGATAAGAGTTTGTAGTTATGATCGAAGTTCATTTCAAGAACAAAAACCAACAAAATGTACCGATTGAAGAAAACAAACACCAAAAACAAAGAAATCTCATAATCTAAGAAAGGGATTAACATTAAAAAGGTTGATTCAGTGAAAATGTCATGAGTATTTCAACCATAATCACAAACCTGTAGACACCCCATTTTTGCATCCGCCTGATTAATCAAGTCGTCAACCCGATCGCAAAGGTTCCCAATGATGGATGTCTATTCCAATGCTTTATTTTGTTACCAGATATGTTTCAGAAATCCGGATGAGGTATCTCGAACTGAAAAAACTTAGAAATCACGCTACGCTAGGAAAATACGATCCAAGAAACATAGAAATCATCATCTTGCAAACCAAAAAGAAGCTTCACGATAAAAATCACTAAAAATGATTAAATTACCAAAATACCCCTAACCTCAAAACAACCCTAGAGCCTACCTTACGCTTAGAAAAACTCTCTCGAACACATAAAATAACAAATCGGAACCAAATAAATCATTTCACCAATTTTAACAGAATTTGACAAAATTACGAAAATGCCCCTCATAAAGTTCACAATAATTCCACATAAAATTTTTCATAAATGACACAAACCAACATTCTCATTGAATTCCTTACGAAAAACTGATTCTAAAACATCCTAGAACATTAAAAATCGACTTAAACGTGAAAAGTCCTTTCCGGGGGTAAAACGGTAATTTCACAATTTTCATAATTAAAAAATTCGAAATTAATAAATAAAACATTAAATAATTAAAGTGAAACATTAATGAAATTAATTTAAAAATTTAAACCTAAAAAATCGATTAATTGGACTCTCAGGCAAAATTGTTGAGGGTTCGTGGGATATTTCTTTAAGGACCCCTCCATTTGGGGGTCCAAAGAATTAAAGATATAATAGAAAGGGGTTCTCCAAAAATTTAAAGTCAATCAAGCAAGACTAAAGTCAAGATATTAAAGTCAATCAAATAAGACCAAAGTCAAAATTAAAGTCAATTAAGTAAGAATAGAGTCAAGTATTAAAGTCAATCTCATAAGACTAAAGTCAAAACCCTAAATCAAAACCCTAATCTAAACTAATCGAGTCAATCTCATAAGACTAAGGTCAAAATCCCAAATCAAAACCCTAATCTAATCAAGTCAATCTCATAAGACCAAGGTCAAAACCCTAAATCAAAACCCTAATCAAGTCAATCTCATAAGACTAAAGTCAAAACCTTAAAACCCTAAAGACTAAGTCAAAACCCTAAAAGAAACCCTAATCAAACCCTAATGCTTCTAAAAACTTTATAAATAGGAGCCTCCACACCCTATTTTCGTATCAAAGAAAAAACCCTAGAAAAAGTAGGTGAAGAAGCCTCCATAACCTCCCCAAAACCCTAATTTTGGAGCCCCAACTCCTTCCCTAACACCCCTACTCCGATTTTAGCCTAAAAAACACCCAAAAACCTCTCAAAAACATTCCAAAAATCCACAACAAATTCGAAGCACCTAGATCCAAGAAGGAGATACCTTACCTCGGAGATCAGAAATCAGATCCGGAGATAGAACGAAGTAAGGAATACGATACAAGGAGTCATTTTCACCAGATCTGAGGGAATAGCACTTTTGCAGATCAAAGGTAAGCTTTTTTATTATTTTTTAATCTAGGTTTGTCATTAGCGATGTAGATTTATTTGGGATAAGTAGAGACCGGCATTGGCCGGGCGGGGTTGGTGCCTAACACCTTCCAACCCCGTAACATGATCCCCGGAATCAGATTTCTATAGTAGATTAGTTTTTATCCATTTTAGAGTCAGTTTGGTTCCTAGACCACAATAACTAGGTGGCGACTCCCAAACCTCAAGGGTCAAAAGTGGATCCGCGCACCCCGCGGATCGAGGGCGCTTTCAGTGGCGACTCCACTGGGGACCTTCGAGGATCAAACTTGAAAAGCCCCAAGTATGGGATATGTCGCTAATAGGACCTTTTTATTTGATTTAGTTGATTATTTGTTTATTGTATTTTATTTATTTATGTTTTTTTTTTTGTTTTGTTATTCTTTTGGCTTAATCATAGATCACATGATTCAATCTTGAATATCCTAATCCGGTATATCATTTTTTTTATGGTTCAATTGAAGTCATTCGGAATGACCCTAAATAATGCGAGATTTCAAAGGAATAATCTTATTGAGGATGAGATAATGGTTTTCAGACCATGATTTTTTTTACGCACGTAATTATATTTCGATTCAAATTTTAGGTGTGTGTTTGATTTCAAATTATATTTCGATTCAAAGAGCAAAAAAATAGTTTTTTAATGGTTAGGCGTGCTGCCCTATGAACAACAAGGAAGAAAATAAAAGAAATTTTTTTTTAAAGGATCTATCTACAGCAACGTTGGGCTGTGTTGTAGCAAGAAAAAAATCGTTTTATTTTAAATAAAAAAAATTTTTAGAGGTTCTATAAAAAAAACAGCATGCTGTTTGTGTAGGGTGCCACGAGTAATCCCGGTTTTGTGCTTATCTCACACCACTTGGACAGCAACAATTTTGGTGATTAAGAGGTGTGTCACACATAAAATCAATTTGTTGCTTTTCGCACACCATCTTCTTTAAAAAGTCGACCTGGTTTCAGCGTTTTTTAAACACGAAAGCCGAACGCACCTCTCTGTCCGATCGACTGAAATTTCAGCCCGATCATTTTAAATTTCGCTCGAAGTTACTTATGCCTTTCGATTCGAAGCAGTTTTTTAAAAAAACCGATTCAAATATGGTGATCTTGTCGTCCTCATTGGAAACCAACTGGTTCGAACCAGAAACTGATCGGTTCAACCACTCAAAACCGATCGATTTAGGTGGATTATGATCCTTGCCCTCATCCTGATTACTTCGTGATTTTTTCTTTCACTCAAACATCGGTTCATGTTGCGATTTTGGTGGCTGTTCTTTTCGGATCACTCGTGTTTGTGATACTGTTGATTTCGGTTTCAGATGTGAAGATATCGAAGAAGATATGCTTGAATCTCAGTTTCACTCTGTGTTTTGGCTTGATTAAACTTGTCGAAGTTATCAGTTATTGCTCCGTTCTTGCTCTCGGTTCTGGACAATCAAGAACATTAATGGCCGAACATTGATTTAATAACAGTGGTCATTGGATGTCAATCATATTTAGCTCCATAAATCCGTTATACCATGGCTGTTCCATTAAGCCAATCTCATTCTATTTTACAAGTTTTAGTAATCGGAAAGCATCTATCGAGAGTTTTGAGTTAAAATCAGATTTGGCAAATTTAATACAATTTTTGGACAACTTGCCGTCAATTAAGGGGTTTAATTTATTGACTTATACCCCCATCAAGCCCCTCAATCGACAAGAAAGTTTGTTTTTAAATTAAAAAAAATGAAAAATCCGATCTTGAATGTTACCAACAGCAACATATTTTTGCCTTTTGATTTTATTTTGTTTTCTGAATTTCCTTGATTGGGCTCAACTTATTTAAAAAAAATAAAAAAAATGAATAAAACCATCCTCTTTATTTCATTAATCATTATTATACCCTCAATTCGAAATTCCTAGAAATTTTGAATTATTTTGTGTCGCCCCAAAATAACCTTGATTGAGCCATGTAAATTGTTTTTGGAGAACTGGAACTATGAATTTATTTCAATAATTCGGACCATATTATTAATTCATATTGATTGCTTATTTAATATGCCATAATATCATTTGGAACGTATGTTTGATGTTGGTCATAATGTTGATCTGATTAAATATTTATGTGATTGGAATGGTGATTGACCTCGATTAAATATTCATATGAGTTGAGTGGTGTTGATTTTAATTGAATATTCATATGATTTGAATGATTTTGGTTTTGATTAAATGTATGATTGGTTTAATTGGACCCATGGGCCCATTTGTTTGGAAAAGGCCCCGGGCACACCCCACCCTGTTTTGCACACACTACATGCACGTTTACTGTTTTGAGCACTTATACGTCCCATTTAGCCAACGTGGCACTAGTGCGTGGCCCGGTCTCTTCGGAGATGCGACGTCATTCATGAAACCCACAACTCCAGTCACGTACTTTAAGGTATATCAAACTGGGGGCATCAATACCGTCTGATCAGGTAATTCTGAGAGATATATTGATGCACCCAGGCTGGAGCGACCTGAGCCTTTGACCTATTTGTAAGCCACACAGTCACATGTCCCGATTGCCAACGTAGTACTAGTACATGGTCGGTCCCCTCGTGGGATGCCAAACCATTTATGAAAGCTACAACCCTTGACTCGTACCCGTAGGTATAAAAGATAATCTAAGTATATCAATTACACTTCTTGGTCAAAATCGGTGCCTAAGCAGATCTTGCCCCGCTGTACCCTACTGTACGAGGGGGATAGACTACGTCTATTCTAGACGAGAGGTATTTAAGTGGGCCCTTGCTCAGCATTGTGCACCACCTCTCAACTGGAGATCAAACTGGCTGTTTTTGGCTTCAGAGAAGTGATTTGAGGTTTTAGATTATCACCTATACGGTATATCAAACCAAGTCACCACGTATCGAAAGGTATATAGGTGTGTTTGGGCAAGGGTGGCCAGATAAAAATGCATTGCACGTAGTAAGCTTAGAGTCTAGAAACCTTCCCAGTAGGTCACGACTCGAACTTATCGTGAGTGTTCCCGGGTTGTTTATTAAATGAATGCGTGTGATTGATGAATGTATGTGGATGTATGATGAGATCAGAATGCATGTGAATGATGAAATGGATGTATGTGAATGATGAGATCAGAGTGTATGATTGTCCTCAAGAATAAAAAATGTTGTTTTTGAAAATCAAAATGGGTGCACCGACCCAATAAAAAATCCATCTCTTGCAAATGACCCAGCCCAACTCGATCCAACAATCTTGATGGATCGGGCCATTTAAATTGAAATAGAAATCAAATTTTCAAAGAAGAAAAATAGTTTACAAAGGGAAAGTATTTTCCAGAAAAAAATATTTTTCAAAAGAAGTGTTTTCCAAAAAAAAAAGTGTTATTCTCAAAAAAAAAATGTTTTCTAAGAAAAAACGTTTTCCAAAAAATATTTTCCAAGAGAAGATACTTTCCAAATAAAAAACTATTTTTCAGAGAAAAAATATTTTCCAGAAGAAAATGTTTCCAAAAGAAAAGAAAAAGAAGGAAAAATAATTTGCAAAAGATCTATTTTTGCATGAAAAGTTTTTATGGACCTTGGAAAACTACCAAAAAATGTTGCAAAAAAATAATCAGATTTGTGAAATAAAAAAATTATTTTCCAATATTTTTCAAGAGTGCAACATAATTATTTTTGTTCTGAATAATCATTGAATGGATGAATTTTTTAATGGATTGGTGCACAAAATTCAATAAAATCTCAGGGTTCATTTAAAATGTTATCAAGGGGGTGACACTGAAATTTGTTAAATTCACCTTCAAAGAGGTTTAAGGGTTATCATTGTATCTAAGCTCAATCGTCCATCGTCTAGCTAGGGTTGTAAATCCGATCAGTTAGAGTAAACGTCAATATCAATTCAACAGTCAGAAATGACCTCAAAATTTCTCAATATCGCACAGTTGTTCCATGAAGATCATCGTGCCTCAATCCTGTTGTTTGTAAGCAATGTCTCAGTCCTCAGTCCTAATCAAGCCCATTGTGGGTAGTTGTATTGAGTTTTCATGAGTTATTTGAGTTAGCTCGAGTCCAAATTTTCAATGTCATATTTTCTTTAGATTGAGTCTACTCTTTTCCTGTTGAGTCGAGTTAGTTTATTGAGTTTATAGAGGTATCTGTCGTCCCTTCTGAATTTGATTGAATAAAGAAAATTTTTGAATACCTCAAGCGCATTAAAGAATTAACTAATAATCTAACTTCAAGGATATATTTTTCTCCTGAACAAGAAGATAAGAGTCGGGCTCAAGAAAGCAAAGGTCATTGACCTCGGAACAGAAATAAATTCCTAAAGAGATTCAAATAGAAACCATCTTATCTCTAGAGGAACACAGGGGATAATGAATTTTCTCAGAAATTTCAAAAGACTTGTTCACATGGGCCTATGAGGATATGTTAAGTGCAAGCTTGGGTGTTATTTAACATGAAATAGTTACTCGTCTATATCAATGGAATCAAAGAAGATATTATAAAATGTATCAGTGATATCCTCACTACATCTTGAGTTGCAAATCACATATTATCAATCGATACGGGGATACCTTTTGAACTGATCTCTGATAATGGATCGTACTTCAAAGCATAAATCATTACTCCGTGTTCAAAGTTGAAGATCCGAAAGCACAAATCATCCCCCTACCGTTCTCAGATCAATGGAATGGTTGAAGCAGTCAGTAAGAGTCTCAAGACTATCATCAGGAAAATGTGATAATCACATCGAGATTGGTCAGAAAAATTATCATTCACGCTATGGACATATCAAACTTCAATTCGATCCTCTAGTGGAGCTACTCCCTACTCCTTAGTGTATGGCATGGAAGCAATCTTGCCAGTTGAAATGGAAATTTCGTCTCTTAGGATCTTGTTGGAAAATCATTTGTTAGAAATAGATTGGGTTCGTCAGCAGTATGAAGAATTAAACTTGGTCGAAGAAAACGAGTTAAAGCCTTGTATCACGTGCAAGCTTATCTAAGAAGAGTCACCTGTGCATTTGACAAGAAGGTCAAAGCTCATCATTTACAAGTCAAAGATTTAACTATCAGACTTCAAAGAAAATTGAACACTCCTCCTCGACTATAGGAGAAAATCTAAATTGGAGAAATTCATTCATTAAGGAAATACTGTCTGGAAAAGTCGTCAGACTTCAAGATCATGATGGAGGTGAACTACCAGAACCAACCAACCTTGACCAAATCAAACGGTACTACATTTAAGGAGGCCATCTTTGGCCGAATCAATCATTATATTACCCAGTTACCCAGTTCAACATATCCTTTCTTAACCCCTTTGCAGTCATTTCAAAAATAAAAATTATGCCTTTTTCTTTCTCAGCCCGATCACCTAACATAGGGGAGGAAAAAATCCGAACTACGTTTTGGTCTGATCCCAAAAATTTGGGGTATGTAGGCAACCTGAGAAATTACTTCAGGCCCGACCATACCAAAATAAAAAAATAGATTCCCCGATGAAGAAAAAATCTAAAAAGAAAAAATTCAAAAGAATGGGGAAGAAAATTCAAGAAAAAATTTAAATTAAATGCCACACAAGGGGCATTTGGGTTTTTGAGCCTCAAAATCCCTTTCATTTTATGCCTAGTCCCAAGCCTACCTATAAAAGTCCTCCTAAGTACCGTGTGAAAAGGTCAAGGAGGGTAGTAGAACATGATCAGACAGTAATTCTAGAAGGTCAGAGGAAAAGAAAAAGATTAAAAAAAAAATGATGAAGCCTACTAAGTTGAAAACCCGAAAAGGGCGACTTAGGCAAAAATTAAGCCAAGCTCGCAAAGTTAAAAATCTGAAAGGACAACTTTGGCAACAATCAGAGCCAATAAAAAAGAAAAAGCTCGCTAGATTGAAAACCTGAAAAGGCGATCTAGGCAAAAGTTAGAGCAAGCTCGCTAGATTGAAAACCTAAAAAGGCGATCTAAGCAAAAGTTAGAGAAAGCTCGATAGATTGAAAACCTGGAAAGGCGATCTAAGCAAAAGTTAGAGCAATAAAAAAAAACAGAAGAAAATCCCAAGCTGAGAGCAGTTCGAGCTGAAACATCAGAAATCCGAATAATCAAGTTCAATACTCAACTTAAACCAGACATAGATTCAGAAGCCACAAGTATCTTGTCTACGATCGATCTGAAAATTCTTACTTCCCCAAGTGAACCAATGGAGAGAATGGTGAATTCTATGATGAGTCTCAAAAGGAAATATTTTGTTCTCTTGAGCCTGACTCAAAATCTTTAATAAAATTAATCAAAATTAAAAGTTGGATCTTTATTGCGTTTGTGGTAATCAAATATTTCAAACCTTCATACAAGGGGCATTTTTTCTTTTTCCTCTAGATATGTAATTTCCCCCCTTATACTAGGGGCATTTTTTAATGATGTGTTCAATGCCATGTTTATTATCAAACTAGGGACATTTTGTTCTTGAGCAATGTTAATCCTAAAAAAAATAATGAGAACTCCAAACTTAAGGTTACCTTCTTGATAACAGTACTTCAAAAAACTCTTGAGGTTCAAAAGAAAATAAAAACTCAGGTTTTAAATTCATAAAACTTTTGGATAAATCCTTGAAGTTCAAACAAAAGCACTTCGGATCTCACATTTGACTGCGTCCAGAGATCAACTAATATGGAATTCCCAGATCCAATCATTCCTGGATTCGATCATCTTCCAGATTCAGTATCTTCCAGATTTATTCAATTCACTCTGATCATTCTTTCTTTCCCAAAAGTCCTTCATTCCTTTGTCAACTTTGCTCAGTTGCCGCCAAGGGTTAACTTGGATTTTGCTCAGATGCCGCCAAGGGTTTTCTTCGAATTATGCTCAGATGCCGCCGAGGGTTTTCTCGGAACTATGCTCAGATGCCGGAACTATGCTCAGATGCCGTCAAGGGTTTTCTTAGAATTATGCTCAGATGCTGCCAAGGGTTTTCTTGGAATTATGCTCAGATGCCGCCGAGGATTTTCTCGGAATTATGCTCAGCTGCTGCCGAGGGTTTTCTCGGAATTATGCTCAGATGCTGCCAAGGGTTTCTTGGAATTATGCTCAGATGCTGCCGAGGGTTTTCTCGGAATTATGCTCAGATGCCGCCAAGGGTTTTCTTGGAATTATGCTCAGATGCCGCCGAGGGTTTTCTCGGAACTATGCTCAGATGCCGCCAAGGGTTTTCTTGGAATTATGCTCAAATGCCGCCGAGGGTTTTCTCAGAACTATGCTTAGATGCCGCCGAGGGTTTTCTCGGAACTATGCTCAGATGCCGCCGAGGGTTTTCTTGGAATTATGCTCAGATGCCGCCGAGGGTTTTCTTTGAATTATGCTCAGATGCCGCCAAGGGTTTTCTTGGAATTATGCTCAGATGCCGCCGAGGGTTTTCTCGGAACTATGCTCAGTTACCGCCGAGGGTTTTCTCGGAATTATGCTCAGATGCCGCCAAGGGTTTTCTTGGAATTATGCTCAGTTTATATTTACTTCATGCTCAGATTTGACTCATTTCCAACTCAAACTCTTTGAAATCTTTCTCAGATTTTGAGCCCACACACTTGCATAGTTGTTATATCAGTCAAGGAGATTTTTTTTAAAATTCAAGGATCTGACACTGCCAGTGAGAGCTCGCGCTCAAGGACCTGACATTTTTTTAGTTCGAGGAGGGTTTTATGCTCAATGATCCGAATACCCCGACGAATTGTTAAATCAGGCTGTAAAATGAACTGTCACTAGCTTTGGCATTCGGATATCGCACTAATCTACGAAGATAGATTTGCTATCTAGTTTGCTTCAACCCTCTGCCAAAGAGGGGCATCTGTAGACACCCCATTTTTGCATCCGCCTGATTAATCAAGTCGTCAACCCGATCGCAAAGGTTCCCAATGATGGATGTCTATTCCAATGCTTTATTTTGTTACCAGATATGTTTCAGAAATCCGGATGAGGTATCTCGAACTGAAAAAACTTAGAAACCACGCTACGCTAGGAAAATACGACCCCAGAAACATAGAAATCATCATCTTGCAAACCAAAAAGAAGTTTCACGATAAAAATCACTAAAAATGATTAAATTACCAAAATACCCCTAACCTCAAAACAACCCTAGAGCCTACGTTACGCTTAGGAAAACTCTCTCGAACACATAAAATAACAAATCGGAACCAAATAAATCATTTCACCAATTTTAATAGAATTTGACAAAATTACGAAAATGCCCCTCATAAAGTTCACAATAATTTCACATAAAATTTTCATAAATGACACAAACCAACATTCTCATTGAATTCCTTACGAAAAACTGATTCTAAAACATCCTAGAACATTAAAAACCGACTTGAAACGTGAAAAGTCCTTTCCGGGGGCAAAACGGTAATTTCACAATTTTCATAATTAAAAAATTCGAAATTAATAAATAAAATATTAAATAATTAAAGTGAAACATTAATGAAATTAATTTAAAAAGTTGAACCTAAAAAATCGATTAATTGGACTCTTAGGCAAAATTGTTGAGGGTTCATGGGATATTTCTTTAAGGACCCCTCCATTTGGGGGTCCAAAGAATTAAAGATATAATAGAAAGGGGTTCTCCAAAAATTTAAAATCAATCAAGCAAGACTAAAGTCAAGATATTAAAGTCAATCAAATAAGACCAAAGTCAAAATTAAAGTCAATTAAGTAAGAATAGAGTCAAGTATTAAAGTCAATCTCATAAGACTAAAGTCAAAACCTTAAATCAAAACCCTAATCTAAACTAATCGAGTCAATCTCATAAGACTAAGGTCAAAATCCCACATCAAGACCTTAATCTAATCAAGTCAATCTCATAAGACCAAGGTCAAAACCCTAAATCAAAACCCTAATCAAGTCAATCTCATAAGACTAAAGTCAAAACCTTAAAACCCTAAAGACTAAGTCAAAACCCTAAAAGAAACCCTAATCAAACCCTAATGCTTCTAAAAACTTTATAAATAGGAGCCTCCACACCCTATTTTCGTATCAAAGAAAAAACCCTAGAAAAAGTAGGTGAAGAAGCCTCCATAACCTCCCCAAAACCCTAATTTTGGAGCCCCAACTCCTTCCCTAACACCCCTACTCCGATTTTAGCCTAAAAAACACCCAAAAACCTCTAAAAAACATTCCAAAAATCCACAATAAATTCGAAGCACCCAGATCCAAGAAGGAGATACCTTACCTCGGAGATCAGAAATCAGATCCGGAGATAGAACGAAGTAAGGAATACGATACAAGGAGTCATTTTCACCAGATCTGAGGGAATAGCACTTTTGCAGATCAAAGGTAAGCTTTTTTTATTATTTTTTAATCTAGGTTTGTCATTAGCGATGTAGATTTATTTGGGATAAGTAGAGACCGGCATTGGCCGGGCGGGGTTGGTGCCTAACACCTTCCAACCCCGTAACATGATCCCCGGATTCAGATTTCTATAGTAGATTAGTTTTTATCCATTTTAGAGTCAGTTTGGTTCCTAGACCACAATAACTAGGTGGCGACTCCCAAACCTCAAGGGTCAAAAGCGGATCCGCGCACCCCGCGGATCGAGGGCGCTTTCAAAACCCATGCAAAAACTCTCACTAAAGCTTCATTGAATGTTTCCTTCTTCCAACTGAGCATGCTAGTTGAAGTTGTTTAAGACTTAAATCAAAATAAATACTAGTTTTGAATCTCGGGAATAAATCATTTGCAACCACTAGCCTAACAATGTGTCATTTCACATATTGAAAACACGTGCATTGACAGAAGATCTAGCTCTAGATAGAGTTGGAAGGCAAAATAAGATTAACGTTGTTGAGCTGACCCCAAATAGTTGGGAATTGGGAGATGATGGTGACATATACATATTTACAAAATATCACTCTCAATAGAGTTGTAAGGAGAAACATGATTCATGTTGCTGACCATGAATAGATGAGGGATGAATGATAGATGATGACGACGATGGAAATGTTCAAAAAATCACCGGTAGCAAACAATGATACATAAGTAATAATTGAACAAGTATGAAAATGATAATGATGATGATATATTTTTCTCAAGCTCCATTGGCTCCCTTGCTACTTGGATAGGCTGAGTCAAGACAGTATGCAAACCAGACAACCAGGACCTCAAGATAAGGACTTTGAAAAATGTACCGAAGAGATTTTGAAAGACAAAGATCAGCCCTAAGAAATGAATATTTCCATAAAAATCTATAGATAGATATCTAAACAGTTTGTCATCTTTTTTAACTGCCCAAAGAATGCCATAGATGACCAAAGCTAGAATCATAAGACAATAATACATTATTCCAAAGCAAACTACTACATCTCATTTAACCCTCAAGTTCTAATAACAACAAGAAACACAAAAGCGTACAACTAAACATTCATTCCAAAGAACAGCAAGCTATGATCCATTAAAAACCTCAAGAGGCTACAACTAGATAGAGGGTTAATGACAATTTCATTAATATTCTGTTTTTCATTGATGACTGTATAACTATGGATGGGAGTGTTAACACCATAATAGGCCAAAAGTTACAACAATTAAGGATAAAGAAATCATAATAACCACTCTAACCAGTGAAGTGACTTGTGTAGAGGGTTAGTGACAATTTCATCAATTTTCTACTTTTCATTGAGTTCGTATGCAAGTCTACAAGTGACTCATCCTATCTACAACAAATATAGATGAACGAAGAAAAGGAAAACAAACTTAAACTATTTAACTATTGACATGGCATTTGAACATATAATACTGAATCAAATTGTAGAGACCAACAACAAAACATATAGACGATTAACTACGGGCATGGTCAAATCAAGCCAAGGTTTTTAATCTAGACAAATAATGTAAAAGTGAAAGCTGTTCAAGGAATACCTTCTTAATGGGTTTTCATCATGTCTCAAGGCCAAGGTTCATAGTTAATCCAGTTTATGTAACAAAAAGAGTAGACCTGCTCAAGACCAACAATTACTTTGCCTAATCATCACAAACACCAATTTGCGTCTGGAAAAATGTCAGATGGAATCTATCCCAATTGTCTCAAACAAATTAAGTAAAAATCAATTATATAAGATCCAAAAAGTATGAAACCAACATTTACAAGTAAACAAGACATTAATTCTGCGTATGAGAAGTGGAAGAACACAAACAACACATAACCAATAGAGACGTGCTTGCTTATGAGATTTGGTTGACAACAATGCTAAACCAATCTCTTCCGCAACAAATTCCAAAGGTTTACAACAAATTTTTTAAATAACCACTTGTCAAAAGAAGAAGAAGAAAAACAACATTACTAATTTAGTTCTGAAATGGCCTTTACTTTTTGGGTTGAATTCCTTGTAGAGGTTTTATATAGTTCAACTATACAAGGAACATGAAAACTATGTCCGAATAATGCATTTTTGTGTAGGATATTATTGTTTGTTTTAAGTATCGAGTCTATTAATCAATGTGATGCTTGTTAGAATGTGAATGATTTAGAGGGAAAAGACTTAAAGGTTACAGGGATTTTTGAATGATAAAAACATTGTGGAAAACCTAATGATGTTATGAAGCATTGGATCCCGTGTAAAGAACAACAAAATGGGAATATGTGGCATTCTTTACCTTGAATGGACTAGTAAAAGGTTGGAGGGACCTCCTACGAAGCTCCATCAAGCAAGCCTCGTTCACGCACTGTCCAACTTTATGAGGTTTGCAGTATTGTTTGTTCTTGTATTTGGATTTATGATTGTGTATCTACATAAGCTAATTTCGAACTTTTCATTGTATTTGAATTCCTATATAATAATATATTTAGTATTAGAAACCATATTTAGGAACCAAAGGGGCTTTATATACTAATGTACTAAGTATTGGACTATTTTTATATGTGTTTTCCAAGTGAGTTTATGCTTTCTTGTGTACTCACAAGAGTCTTATGAGTCCCTGTATGAATGGGAGCTTATATGGCAACAAGCAGAACCAAAACCTCTTCTTACCTTAGTAGGCTCTGGCATGATTTCCTCATTATCTCTAGACTTCAGAAACAAGATGACTCTAACAGCACTACTCAATTCAAAGCTTCCTTCTATAAGACATAAGTAGGCATGTAGTCTGCCAATTCACCAAGATGACACCAAGTTAGAATTTTGTTGAACCTAACAACAAAAACAGAACTAGAGATTGTGTTATAGCAAGCCCCATAGTTCCTAAAACTTAATTCTAGTAATAATGGGAGTATAAAGGCTAGTTTTTTTTTTTTTTGTTGTTCTAATAACAAGAAAAATTATATAAAAAAATATTGTTTTTAGTAGTTTATATAAATCCATTGTGACATTTTATCAAACAATTGAATCAATTAAATGGACAAAAAATAACAAGATCTACATCACAACCTACTGTCAATCATTTTATATAGAATAATAGAGTAAAAGATTAAATTTAAAAAGAAAAAATTTAAAAGAAAACCAAAGAATTGTGGTATTGATGTCACAAACTAACATCTTAATATTGCAGTTTTCTTCTTAAATCTTTTGAAGTTCAAATAAAATTAAGAACCCTAGAATTAAATCAAAATTTTAAAGTAACACTTTAAAGACTTGTTTGAAATAAAATAGTAGGGTTCATGGTTCATCAATTTGAAGATTGGAAATTCATCTCACCTTAGCCGACAACACAATCTTCCTTTTAGCTCAATTCAGACTTGTTCTCACCTTTTACATCAAGCCAGCACAAAAATCAGAGAGATTGTTGGGAAAAAGAGGAAATATATAGTGGAAATGGGAGAGAGAGAGAAGAGAAGAGGAAACGAAGAACTTACCGCCAATTTTGAGATCGTGAAGGTGCCAAATTGAAAATGCTTTGATTCTTCATCTCTTTAATGGCGTTTTGGAAGAATGAGCCTCGATTTAGGGTTTCTTAGGACGGTTCACAAAATCGCCATCAATTTTCGCTATTAAAAACAGCTCAATCGATTGTAGATTTCGTTTCTTCCATCTTCAGAGGCGTTTCTAACGGAAACGCCTTCTATTCATCAGATTCTCATCGTTCTTCGAGGGCGTTTCCAACGAAAATGCCCCTAATCGTCATTCTTTGAGGGCGTTTCCAACAAAATTGCCCCTAAATTGTTCGTTTTGACGACGCTTCGTAGAACCACCCAAACAAAAAGCCTTTTAAACCCCTCTTTTTTGTAGTGCCTTGAAAAAAAAGACAACCTATTAATAATGACATTTTCAATATTGTATTTTATCTTTATTTAGAAAAAAACTAACCTATAGGAGGATGTGGAAATTGTAATGATGGCTTCGTAATAGTATCGAAGAACACGCGAGAATCATTAGCTGATCCTTCCTATCCAGCTACGACATGTGTAAATGTCATATCAAAAGCACAAGTGGCCATAACATTTTGTGTTATGCCTTTGTGTCATCGAAATCTATTTTGATGCATGAACGGGATATGTGCACTGATGTGAGTCCCATCGATCGTCCCAACACAGTCTTTATATTTACATAATTCAAATATAAATAATTATATTTGACGTTATTATAAATAATGATAAAAAAGAAATCATTGAGAAAATACATTGAAATATGGCCAATATCTTTCATTGGTTCGTATATGCATAGGGACTTCGTTGAGATTAGGAGGAACGATAAAAAATTTTGAAATTTCAATTAAGCCTCTAAGAACTACATGAAAATATTTGTTAATAGTATCTAATGAATGCTTAAAAGTAGCCCTCAATACCCTATGCCTTTCATTGTGACCCACGGTATAAACAAACATTGCAACTTGTTCTTGGATCGAGATTATCTTTTTGTCTTTTATCAATCCCCTATCTTCTAATATGTCACACAAATTTAGGAAAACATGTCGTTCCATCCTAAATAAATCATTGCATGTATTACCAAGTCCATCAATGATGTCACGCACATAATCTGTTCAAGTATAACAATAATTCCTATGTGGTTCTTTACAAATAAATGTGTCTACGTATTGATGTATCGCAACAATGGCACCTGTTACCAAAATATCTAATGACAAATCATCATCTACAGTATTCACGTCGTTAACTTCATCATTATTGGACATATCATCGTCGGTTGACGTACCATCATGGGTGGAAATATCATCATTGGAATCCATAAGTCTGTATTAGTACATAAGTAGAAATTATTCATTTAAAACTACAACATTCAAATAATATAGATAATAAAATAAACATGTTTAACATTCACTACATAATGGACATTGTCAATAGCATTCACCACCTAATGAACATATTACACAATTCAAAGAAAATATTAAAAAAATAGACAGGCATTTTCATACCACCATAGGGGTGACATATAGTCATAACCATCAATGAAAAATGGTAATACAAAAAATATATTAAAATCACATAAAAACACATTAAAATCACACACTATTTAGATTGATGAACTTGAGCATCTTCCATTTCGCCATCCAACCACCCAACACGGAGTTCATTTGTTTTCAGCGTGCACCAAATTTGTCTGTACTCCTTCTTCATACTGAATAATTTTAGTGCAAACCGATAACGATCACTATTAGGAATGATTTCTGTTGTTGCATCCAACAAATCAATACACTCCTTAATGCTACCACGTTGTGTAGGTGGTGGGGGTGTTGCACTACTCGCAGTCGTTTTAGATAAAACTACTTCAACCAAACGCTCAATTTGTTATCCCAACATAACTGCATTCGTCATTTTCTGTCGTTTGGAATGTTGGAAATCTATGATACTTTTAGATTTCATACGCGATGGTGCAATAAATGGAGGGATACCATCACTATCAACATCAGGACTAATATCGACAGGTGGTTGGGACTCTGGTGGTTACGTTTCTTGAACAAACGCATCATCATCATCATCCTGAAGCTCGTGCTCAGCTACTCTAGATGACTCAGTAGATGGACGCACACCAGGATTATAAGAGCTTGCAACATATTCTCCAGTAGCATAAGTCCCTCCAAATATTATATCTACTCTTCAACATGTTCTAGTCCGTCATAACGCCATTGTGCATCAGTTTTATTTTTCTACAAAATAAATAAACTTATTTTATAAATTTGAATTGGTAAACGGGATATTCTTATTTGGTAATCTAATTGAAAATTACCTCCAACCAAGAGTTTCACCATTCATCGCTCTCCAATACCTTATTGTTAAGAGCATCATAACCCAGTCCAGTACATGCTTTTAATTTAATCCATCTAATTCAAATACCTTTTGTTTTATCCCAATGATTCTTATGTTGCTTCTTAGTGTAACTAAGCCCCGTCGTTGTTTGAAATTGCTTCATTAGAGATGAATACCCTGATACATTCAATAAAGTACCAGGTCTTTTCCCCTTCTTAACTAATTCCACACAGATATCAACCCAAATCTTATGAAGATAGGGTGTCCATCTTGCGGAATCAATTTTTGACTCTATCTCTTTTGGTTCTGTTATTTTTTGTCTCGGCATCTAACAATTTGATTATTCATTTAAAAAAAAGAAAAGTAATGGATAAGAATAAAGAATGAAAAACGTAATAAAATATGAGTAACAACAATAAGAATCATAAGCAAATAAATAATTATCATAAACAAATATCATCGTAAGTAAATGTTAAAAATATCAAATAACATGCTAAGCACATCGATCCCCAAAGTATCCAATATAAACATTTTCAACAGAATCTAATATAAAATTCATTAACACCCAAATCTTTAAAGCACCATTAACAATCTTCAAAAGAATCCAATATAAAATTCTACTAAATTCTACAATTTTTAAAACACTTTAAACACCATCAACAATAATTCTCTTAAGTTTGGTAATTTTACAAACACTTAACATACAATTCATTGAACCATTCACCCAATCCTAAATCAAAATCAACTTATAATTTAACAATCAAATAAAATATCAACCAATGTCACAAAAATTTAACTTACAAAATAAACTCAATCACAAATTTTAAAATTTGGCATAAGTTATTTGGAAATAATTTCCTATCAATGTCACCAAGGCAAATGATATACGGTTCTATGATTGGGATGTGTGTAAACGTGTGGCATCAGAAAATCATTACACTTTACAAATTGTGTTGATAATATCCCTTCTTGAAAGAATAATGATGAATGCACACAGTCTTCTTACACGGCTTGAAATGGTAAAGTTATAAACTGCTTTTGCCACAATAGATTTAAGTTTATGAATTGTGACAATCTGAGTATCCCACATGGCACACCCAATCGACTCTCTTGACGTGACAAATTCGGGAGTCGCAGATCTGTATGCCTCAACATACACAATTGCACCTCCCCATAAAAAAGTGTATCCAGAGGGAACCATGTATCCAGAGGCATACAGATCTGCGGCTCTTGAACTTGTCACGTCAGTAGAGTTGATTGAGTGTGCCACGTGGGGTAGTCAGATTATCACTACTCTTAGTTTATTTATAGACTTTCTTTATTCTCCCCTCAAGTAAAAGAAAATTGCTCATGCGTAAGCCATGACGTCTTTATATAGAAATCAGCAACAACAACAACAACAACAACAACAACAACAAAGAGATTGAGATTCATGGGTAATTGTAAATTATGAAAATCTTTCATCATGTTTTGGGTCTTAACAGACCTGTTGTTGGTGACTGGGGAGAACATCCCAACAACACTAGAAGGCCCATTTGTACCCAAGACTCAATCATTTCAATCCATCGTTCGAGGCAGTGATGACTTACCTATAGATGATCCAAGGGTTACCAAGAAATCTACTTCCAACTTCCTTGAACAGATTTCTCTAGCCATCTCTTCCCCTACTTCCATGTGGGTCTCTTGGGTTACTGGTATATATATCCCACCATTATATTATATATCAACTCATTCATTTAGTTAAATTAGTAGATAAATTTGTTGAATTGGGTGTGAGTTATTTGTGTAGGAGATGCTCAAATTGGTCCCAAACCCACCTCACTTGATCCTTTAATTCATTAATGTAGTATTAGTAGATAAAATTTGTTAAATTGGGTATGAGTTGTTTGTCTAGGAGAAGCTCAGATTGGTCATATGGTCGCTCATTTTGATTCTTCTACTCATTAAGTAGTATTGATTACCTCACGTTTTTATATAGTTTTCAAAATCAGAACTCATCCGAAATAAAAAGAACTCATCAAGTCGATTTACAGCAAAATCAGAACTCATCCAAAATAAACAAATTAAACAAATTATAAAAAAAACAAATAAACAAATTAAAAAAATAAATAAATAAAAAAATTAAGCATTGAATTAGGAGGAATTGGTAACAATCCGAAGTAAAAAGAACTCATCAAGTCGATTTACAGCAAAATCAGAACTCATCCGAATTAAACAAATTATCAAAAAACAAATAAACAAATTAAAAAAAAAACAAATTAAGCATTGAATTAGGAGGAATTGGTAACAATCCGAAATAAAAAGAACTCATCAAGTCGATTTACAGCAAAATCAGAACTCATCTGAAGTCAGCTCCATTTAACAAATTAACAAAAAAATAAATAAATAAACAAATTAAAAATTGATACCTTACCTGATCGTTAATGGCGGAAAGCAAAGGACTCGATTTGCCGTTATAGAAGAGGTGGTTAATCGCAGTCTGTAATGAGACGAGATTTGTTGTCTACTGTTAGGGCTTTTCGTTTGTGAGAAAAAGATGAAAGAGAGAAGGAAGAGATCTTTGCGATAACGAAAGATGAGAGAGTCGATCGTTTGATCGAACTTGCTGGAGAAGATGAGAAACGAAAAATGTTTCTTGATTCTTGTAACATGAGAGACATATGAGATAAGGGAGAAGGATTGATAGTCGATCAGGTTGAAGAAGCTGAGAGAAGCGAGAAGGGTGACAGTCGATCGGGTTAAAGGAGACGAAGTTGAGAGAGAATGGTTCGATTCTCTTTCGATTTTAGGTTAAAACTTGCTTGGAAATTTAACTAAAGATGAGGGGCATTTCGATAATTGCACTTCAACCGTTTTTCGGTAATGAGCTTCATGCAAGAGTTGAACGAAGAAGTCGGCACAGAGAGACTCTAAAAAAGAGCCATTTTAAAACTTTTTTTAAAATATATTGAAGCTAAAAAAACCGAAACGAATATACATCAACTGGCTTTTTAGGCTTAAAAGCTCAAAAAGCTGGCTTCGAAAGCCCAAACGACCAGGCCCTTAGTCTCTCTATGCTTCTTCATACTCAACATTGTACATATAAACTCATCAAATGATCTTGGAGAAGAACCCTTGAAACCTTCATCATCTTCTTTAATTGCATCCTTAATCATCTCCTTAACTTGACAGGCCTTATTCCTCATGTCCTCACCTTTCTTAGTCCCAACCATGACCAATTCAATCACTCTTTCTCTTCATGTTTGATCTCACAAATATTTCCTCTTGCAATCTCAGCACATACACTCACCTCTTCCTCTAGTAATTTTGAATTGTAATATTACTCTGCTGACAATGGTCACCCTATGATCAGGATGCCGTGACTTAGACTCTCCAAGATCAAATTCCAACCGCAATGACTTAGAAACGCCGAGGTAGAATTGTGTGACAAAATTTCCAATTGTGGTGCCCATTTTCGTATTAAAATCCCTCTATTCTTCTCCTTGATTCAATCTTCAAATTCTTCTGGAAGCCATTCTGATCTAATATCCTCATTAACTTCAAACCGAACTGGAGGTCTAACGACCCAAACAAATTTCTTCTCACTAGCCTCCAACCCGATCGCTAATTCCATCATTTGTGAGCTAGAGATGGTGTTCTGTGAACCAAAACACATAAACAAAACCAAAGACGGGAATTGGGTGTTGAGCCAATTGATGTAGTGGCTGAGATCAGTATTTTTGTTGTTTATTAGGGGAAATTGAGCCGGCCCAATAGACCAAACTGGCCGACCACCAGTTTTTCCTTTGAAATAGTCAACCCGGTTCGATCAAGTTCTTCTATGGTGTTAAATAACATTCCATCGGACTTGAAACACAAAGGGAGCTCTCTTTGGAGGTAGAGAGACCAAGAATCGGAACCATCAGCATTCTTGAGATTCGTAGCGAGTTGAGATCGATGAATTTTCGAAACATAAGGAAAACCAAGAAGAGAGAAATAATTAGAATTCGTTGCACAATGAGGAAGATTGATCCAAAGAGAGAAGTACACCGCCATACCACTACGTCATATTGCTGTTTTCGCGACGCCGTAATTGTCTAAAAACGACTGCTTAAGACTGTCGTTAATTGCGACAGTTTTAATCTGTCGTTTAACCGTCGTTTTTACGGAAGAAGTAAAAATTGGGGTGCCAATAGCCATTCTAAATGAGAGAGAAAAACGACTCTCTCACTCTCTGCGGTCTCTCGTTCACTCTTTCTCTCTCTCTCGTCCTCGACTCTCTGTCTCTCGTCCTCGGTCGCTCTCTCGTTCTCTCACACTCTATATGTATCTGTGTCTCGCACGCACTCTCTCTCCACAGCATTCCAGATCTAGGGTTTGTGGATCCTTGTCCTTTCGTTCGAATCCTTGTTGGAAATCTAGCTCTGAAGATCCCCATAGCTTCGAAACCTCCTCGATCTGGCGTTCACCCTTCAAGTTCTCCATGTTTTTGCAAGATCAAACTCAAGAACTTTCCTCATCAAACGGTTAAAATCCCTCTGATTCATCCGGAGACTCAGATCCTTGATGGTGAAGTTCAAACCCTATCTGCAAGTTTCCAATTAAGCAAAACCGATTTGATGGTGGATTCTGATTCCACTACATCTCCTCCAATCATCGCTCCTCTCACATTGGTAAGCTTATCCTCTGAAAACCCTAATTTTCTGCAATCTCTTAGTTCTGAATTTGATTATCCCTCTCTCTTTATCTATCTATACATCTATCTCAGTTGAGATCTATCTAGGTTTCGAGTTCCAGCTGATTCGAGCTTTTCATCTCAGGATCCGATCTGTCTCTTTAGTTAATCTGTTTCTCATGTTTGCAGAAGAAGGAGAATGTGACGCCAATTGGTTCGAAGATCGCTGTATGCTTGTAGCAAAATCAATCTTTGGCTGGCGTAGAAGAAATTCTAAAAGAATCTCAGGTATTCAGTTTATGAACGTCTCTCTGTTTGTGGTTTTTCTTGTCCTTTGTGAAATCTATCTCATGGAAGTTTATTTTGTTAGTAACTCTTGTAGTTGCACATTTTTGTATCAAGTCTGTTCAATATGAATAAGGTCAGGTTTCCTCATCAGACAAGATAGGGTGATAACGTAATAACATGGGCAATGACATACCTCTGTTGTGTTCTATTTGATTTATGTGACATGTTGCTCTAAGTACCCATTTGCAAGAGATTTAGAGTAGGTTTTGAATGTTATCTCTGTATAAATATCATAGCCAATAATTCTTGTACAAATTAGAGCTGATTTGTTCAAAGAATTAGAGTTCTGTTCTTTTGGGATTTCATATTAAGATGAGAGCAAGTATATTATATGCCGCAATTTGTTTCCTTTTGTTTGTGCTAGAATTTTCATATCAACATCCTAACGTACTCTATTTTTCTCTAATAATGCATGCTTATACCTATTAAAAAATAAATAAACAATGAGGGCCCTTTCTATTTACAATTGCTGTAATTTTGGTTCCCCAAAACTTGTGAATTTGGCCTCCATTTTATGTTTGCATTGGTTATGTGTTTCTTTGGGCAGGAATTCTTACATGATAGAAGCTATGGAACTAGGAAATCTTTCATTTACTTGACCGCTAATTATTTTATTTATTTGTTCCATATTATAACATTATGTGTTTGTTTTTCTTCTTTTTCCCTATTTGATTAGTAGATTTAGGTTTGGAAATTTTATTATTGATATTCACTCTAGAATAAAGAAGTTTGTGAATGAGTTTGATATATGGAATTCACGCATAGCTAATTTGCTAGTACCACATGGTTTTGTTCAGAGGTCTTGACTCTCACAGAATTAAACCAACTTAGCAAGCTGGCATCTTCATGCTGCTCTTTTATTTCAGGATCCTTTCGGATGAATGTGTTTTAGATTTTAACCTTCTAGTGACAAGTTGTGTCTAATAATGAGTTTGTAGAATGATTTGGTGCATGGATGGGGATTGGACTTTGTGCTAAGAAGATGTGTTGAGGTTAGTGGATTTTGTTTTTTTGATTCATCTCTTTTACTATAAGCACATATACGCATGAAGCCTAAGCAGATGACCTGTATGTTCCAATCTTTTGCCTTGTTCGGATTCAGACAAGACCGGTGTGTTAAAGGTTGACTAATCAGATAACCCCTTTATGTCTGATTTCACCCCTTAATTTCCTTCATCTAAGCAGCCTGCATACGAGAAGATCGGTGTGGTTGACTCGCAATGGATTGTTCATCAAGTCATACCTTCTCTTGGGAACCAGGTGAGACATCATTCTTGACAAACTTGTAGCATAGTTTAATTGATGTTTCTGTACTTTGTGAGTTGTGTTGAAGATTCTTGATGTAGAACATTATATCCAATTAATTTCTCTGTTTGTGTCTGATGTATTTTTTTTCAAAAAAGCCAAAAACAATACTGATAAGAACATAATTAGTTTTAATTAGAAGTCGACCTTATTTTGTTAGGTACTTCTACTATTGTTCGAATTTATAAAGTAAAACCATTTCCTAGAAGCAGTAATCCCAGCATGTAATGTTCATTGAACACTCAGAAAAAAATGAGAGATATTACAATAATTGTAGTCACTATGATAAGCTGAAATTATGTAATAGTGATTTACCTGTGCATATGAGATTAAACTGGGGTTGAATTTATTCATGTCTTAACAGGACCATGAGTTTATTTACTTATCTATCTAGGATAATGAACCTCTTTTGGTGCATGGTAACGACCATGGCTTTAGTCTCAATATTTAAGATGATACTGCTTGTTCCTTGTAAACAATCTAAACTCAGTTTAAAGATGAAATCTTGTCCCCAAAAACAACAAAGTTATTATGTAATTCCTACTTAAACCTGTATATTTCCAATAATGCATCCTTGGGAGATGTTACATGTAGTATGTGTGCTTTCATGTAGGAAAAGTGTAAAATACGTGTAGACGTCAAAACAACAAAAATCTTTAATTGTTATCTTATATGCATTGCAAAAGCCCAAAATTTTAAAAGTACGGATTTTTCATAAGTGATTCTTATCTTTGCTTAGTTTACTAATAAATTATTCTTCCTGATATTATTTTATTTTTAATTTAATTCGCAATCTAGTAATAAGAATAGTAGTAGAACTGACAGAAAAGACCTCGTGTGGAAGCATGCTTACCTAAAAGAAATAAAAAACACAAATGGTTTCACATGCATATTCTATGAGAAGACTTCTAAGGGTGGGATATTTCGACACAAACATCTTAGTCATCTTCATCGAAATGTATGTTTGTGTGTAAAATTTATCAAAGGTTAAGAATGAGAACATTGCTTGATGGTGTTATCAAGCAGGCATCTCATTTAATATTGCTTTTTTGGGTAGCTTTAAGGATATGATTGAAGCTATTGGTCAATTCAGACGAAGTATGAAGCCTTCAAGATACCAGTAGCTAAAAATTCCTTATCTAATCAAAGAGGTAGCATACACTAATAGTTTGATGGAAAGCCATAAAGAGTAATGGGCATTGATTGAGTGCTCACCTATGTAAGACTGATTGACTGACACAATGGAGAGGGTATTGATAAACTTCTTAGTAAATAACATTCACCTATATTGCAGTTTCAAACTGAAGTCTTATGATTTCACAAGCTCTCGTTTCATCTATCTGAAGTTTTTCACCTCATTTTCTCTGTCTTTCTCTGTCTCAAGGTAGATACCATGTAAGCATCCCCCCCACCACCCAAACCCTTCCCACTTAATCTTCAGTGCATGATGAGTTAAGGAAACCCAAATTAAAGAGTCAATATTTCTTAGGATTGTGAGTTTAGTTGTTCGTTCGTAGTGACCAATTTTATTTCTTTGCTAAAGCTTTTCGTTTCCTTTGTACATTTTTAGGCCTTATTTTAAATGCAAATGAGTGTCAATTTGTGACCCAATCATGTAGCTGCTTGGATTTGATATGAACCAATCATTTTCTAATCCATTAACGGGTGAATTAAAATGTAGATTAATGATGTTATATATTTTATTTAGATATATGATGTATATCTATATTTCATACATATTGTTTATTGAATCTGATTTGATGTAAGATGAATCCAATACAAGTGTTACTAGATTGGATTTAGATCCACTTGTTGGTATAAGGGATCTAATCCAATTCCAAACGAACTCTCATAGCCTAGACACTATCGCTTTGGGTCACATCCGGTTCAATTGAAGAGTTTGCTTGATTCTCTTAATTCATATCATCAGCTTATTATAATGTATGCTACCACCACGTGTAGATTAAAAACAAAAATTACATAGGCTATTAAAAAGAAAGATTTGATATCTTAAAAAAAAAAAAAAAAAAAAACTTTTGGCATTAAGAGCTTTACCCCCTTTTTAGTATGGAGATTTTCTCGATTTATTTTGCTTTTGATCCTTGTTCATGAACATTTCATATATTTTTCTTATAATCAGAATGATTTTGCATTCAATGTTTCCAAAGTGAAAGAACAAGTAATGCAAGATTAATGCTTACAAAGGCAGAGTTATGTAACTGCCCCATGTTTATTAATCTGACATTTTTATAGCCAGTTTGTTTTCTAATGAGTAAAAAAGTATAGGGTGTTCTAAAATTTAGAAGGTTTGCAAGGAACATTTACAGAGGTGTCAATGAAGATGCTGATTCATTGGGCAAGGGAGGTATATTTAACCAATTCTTGTTAGGTTTGGTTGGGTTAGATGGCTTGGCTGAATAGGCACCACTACTCTTGCTGCCATAACCTTCTGTTTTGCCACTACTAATAATAGCGACCACTTCCTCTATAATCTTCGCTACTGCCCCAAAGTCCTCTTAGTGTTCTTTACTATGCTCCACCAGTGCATAATCAAGAATATGCTAATGCTGCTGTGTTGAAAGCTGAAATGTGATAAAATATTACATTGTGATCTTGTATTACTAATCACTTTGGTCTCTTTTATCCAATTCCTATTGATCAAGTCTAAACTATGTTGTTGAATAACGATATCTATGGAAGCTTTATTCTTTTTATTTCCTTTTGTCCCTACAAACTAACTTTATCATTTGGTTTTCTTAATTTGGTTCACAGTATGTACTTTGGTTCACAGTATGTATATGTTCTACAGAAATTATTGATTAGTTAAAAAGAATTCCCATAAAAGTTGTAGGAAAGTCTTTGTTTTTGCTAATTTATTTTTTCACTAGTTTTAACACACATCTTGAATAGTAGCAATTTCCTTTTCTTTCATTATGCTAGTCTCCTTCAGATCTCTCAATAACTGGATCCTATACAGACTTTTCCACTCGATGGGAGACCAAGCTATGACATGGAAATGCATTCTTTTAATCACTTCCACAAATGACTGGAAGGATACGCCCAAAGAGTAATGGAGTAAGTACGTTGGACATCTGGCCATGGAAGTATTTGGTTCCCTGGATGAGGGAGGACCTATTTTCCCGGGTATGTTTTCTTTGAAACTAACTGATTAAGTTGTAGCTTTTTTTGAGTCTCTTTGTTTTTTCAATGCTATTCACCATTCTCTCTTTCCTCTCACAAGGATCTTCAAGTGGTTCTTGAACGACCCATTTCTTACTACCACAATAATCTTCATGGCCAATTACCTTCTATTTTGTTTCTTATATTGGCTGAATTTCAACACGATATCACCATCAGTTTCAATTCTAAAGATAAACTGGCATTATATGTTCAAGAAGTGTTACCATCAATTTCATATTAAGGAATAAAATGCCTTCACATGCTACAAATGGCAGTCGAATTGAATGGGGTTTTTTTCTTTCTTAAATGGGGTATCACTAGTAAAGATAGTGATGGTAAAACAATGTGCAAATTCGTAAAGCTTGAAGCAATAGTTGAAACTGATGAGGTTCAATGTTGCTTAAAGTATAAAATCACTCATCATGGATGAGGTTCAATGTTGCTCTTTCTTAAATTTGGATTCTTGAACCTCTTTTATGTACAGTTTTTAATAGAGTAAGATATTTACCAAGATATGAAAAGAATTGAATATGGATCGTTTCGTGCATTGAATTTCATTTTTACTAACTTAGTAATTGGTTCTGGTTCTTATTTATCGACCTATGTTGGTTCAGTTTTAATTTGGCCCCAAACTGAACGAAGTAGTACCCCAACTAATAGGTGCTTATGCCTCGAGGCACTAATCAGCCGAGCGCCTTGCCTCACACATCAGTGTTTATAAACATTGAATGTAATAGTGCCAAACACAAGAAGCAAAACAGCTCAGTCCCTGAATAAACACATCATATCCCACCTAAGCGACATATACTAAAAAAAGATGAGCCTTTTCCTGTATTCTTCATTATTTGTGGCTTATGTTTTACCAAAACTCATTTTCTGATTGTGGTTTGTGGATGACTTGCAACTTCTTCTGGATGACAGGGAGCTGTCAATTTTGCTCTGATGATGTCCAGTTGATTACAACACAATCACAGATCTCTTCCTTCAGGTATATCTCTCGTATGTAGTTTCTTATGTTGGTTTTATAATATTAGGTTGACAACAGAGTGCTCCCATATTTGTTTAACCATCTGAAAAATGTATTCAAGCTGCTCCAATATTTGAATAACATAGCACTTGGGATTGTTTTGTTTTTGTTGTTTTCTATTCCAGAGAAACCTGATTCGTGAGGCAACAGTCTTTCTGTTGGATGTCCTGAAACCAAATTTACCAGAACATGCATTTCTTCAAACAAAGGTAATTATTTGTTGAAAGAGTTCTTGTAATTCTCTTTAGTTCACATATCTCTTAAACAAAGGTAATTATTTGTTGCACAACTTTGTGAAAAAGCTGGTCTGTATGTCCGTGCCCTTCAGGTATGGCCTCTTGGAATCATCTTTTGTGGTTTCACTCCTCAGCGTACTAGCTGCAGATCCTACATCTGGAAGCAAAGCTTGTCCTCCCTCCTGTAAGCTTTTACTTAGGCACCATATAGAAACAAATGGATTGCTACCATTTCACTTACATGAATGATTTTATTTTATTTTTTTAACTGTTCATTGTCTGTTTTCTGATTTTGATTCATCTGATCTTAATCAAGTTTTAGAAAGGCTTGTAAATTTGCTAGGTTAGCAAGTTATCTTGATTGTAATGTTGCTTGTTTGAATTAGTTGTGATAAACTGACTTGAAAAAAAGCCACTCAAAATTAACTTGCTGATGTTGCATGTACACAGAACCATTCATCTTTTTTTTTCTTGCGACACACCAGAAAAAATCTCTGATTTAGTAGACAATCAGTGTGTGAAATTCGAGTAGTTTTTTTCAAGTCAATTTATCACAATTCTTTATGAAGTTTGGGAAGCAACAAGGAACCAGCCAATATATATATACCTCTCCTTGGTGGGGTCAGAACTGACTTTCTAGAAACATTTGTTTTCTTTGCCAATAATATCAAAACTAATGGAAGAAAATGTAAATAAATCTAAGTTAATACTTATTGAATCCAAAGGGCTGCAAAATGCCTAAGAGAGCAATGTAGGACCACACATGGGTGTGGGCTAAGGGCATTAGCATGTGAAGAGCCTATTTATTATAGAACAACCATGGTGAAAGATATAGCAAGACTGGCTTGGGCAGAGAACAAACGTGTCAGACCTGTGTATAGAAAGTGCTGATAATTTCTATTGTGTACCGTGGGCTCTACTTTGGAATGTATGATTCTCTAAAACCAGTTTTGTTGGTTGGTGATATGCAGGTCAGTAGAAACAGAAGAAATATTAGTATTTTGGTTTTTGTAATTATTGGCTGTATACGTTTACAGTTTGGACAATGTGTGCTATTGTGTTTGGTGATTGCAGGATAGCTTCCGAGCAAGTTTTCTATTGGGATGGGGATCACAATTGGGTCTGAGCTGGCCTCATACCCTATTGATACAGTGCGTCGAAGGATGATGATGACATTTGGAGAGGTTATCAAGTAGAAGAGTTCATTGGCTGCATTCTCTCAGATTCTCAAGAATGAAAGGGCCAAGTCCCTCTTTATGGGTGCTGGGGCAAACATCTTGCGTGCAGTTGCAGGTGCTGGTGTGCTTGTTGGTTACGACAAGCTGCAGTTGATCGTGTCGGGGAAGAAGTATGGATTTGGTGGTGGTGGCAAAGTTCAATCATGTGGCAGCAAAGATGATAATGGCAATGATAATTTGGTGGCTAAGTTTAATCAGTAGTTTATATGTATTTTTAGAAACTTTTATGTTTAGATCGTATTGAAGTGAGACTTGAAAGAACGATGTATTTTGTATTTTAGAACCTTTCTTATACCAAATTATTGAAAGAATATTTGCGATGAGTATGATGATCCATTTTTTCAAATTGAAAATTCAGAATTTTTTTTTTATTATTATAAATTCAGAAAAACGACTGTCTTTAGTAGTCGGAAAAAACGACAGTTTTACGACTGTCTAAAACCGTCGTTTTTTACGATTGTTAAAGACAGTCGTTTTTTCCGACTGTTGAAGACAGTCGTTTTTTTCCGACTGTCCTGGACAGTCGTTTTTTCCGACTGTTTTGGTCTGTCGCATTTTAAAAACCACTCCTTTTAAAACGACCCCCATTCCGACTGCAGGGGCAGTCGGTTTTTTCAAAAACAACTGTCATGGACAGTCGTTTTTAGCGCATTATGACGTAGTGTACTGTAAGCACCACCCGCATTGAAGATTGAATGAAAAATGTTCAAACAATTGGCGATTTCGACGGTCCATCCAAAGAACATGTCAGATATGATGCGAGGAGGGTGATCTTGATTTTGATTGGTGATCTTGAGGATTAGTTGCTCAAAGGAAGGTTTAAGAGATTTGGAGGCGTGAAGGAGGTGTGAGATGAGAGGGTAAGGAAGGACATCTGTGTTCTCTGAGTTGGGTGTGAGATTGTGATCTGAACTACAGAAGGGAAGTTGAATGACGTGTATGGAGGTGTTGGTAGGGAGAGATGTATGGAGTTTGGTGATGTTTTGAGGAGTGTTGACAAAGATGATTGTGTAGTTGGTTTTCTGTTCTAGTTGAAGAGCTAAAGCTAAGAATTGTCTTATGTGACCTTGATCAATGAAAGGAAACATCACCACCACATTTTCTTCTTCTTCTTCAACCATGGTGAGAGAGAGAGAGAGAGAGTGACTTTTAGAGTTTTCCTTTCAAAGGCTGCAAAATAAAAGTTCGCCAAAAAGAGAAGCCTATGTGTGCCAATAAAAGTAGTGATGGTCGATGAATTTAAATTTAATCTGTGAGATTTATAACATGCAAAATCTTTTATTTTCATAACTATTAGACTATAATTCTCAAAGATCAAGAATCATTCATATATCTCAAGAAAGTTATTCATGTTCTTAAGAATTAAAGTTTAGGGTACTTCGGTTGTGACATAATTCAAATTAATAATCCAAGATTATGCTAGAGGTGTGCCTTTCGTAATCCATGTAATGATACGATATGCACAAATCCCCAATTGTATTTCTTCAATTTCTAGACTCACCTTCTCTCTCATCTCTATTTGAATCTGCTAGAGTTCTAGTGATTGATGGAGATCACCACCATTCAAAATCCTAGATGTATGTTGTGCGTTTCTTGCTATTATGGGGTGTCGATCCACTTAAATAGATGGAGATAGAGGTCCTAGATATCCTCTTTTAGTAAGATTCCTATCCATGAAGGTTTCCTACTAAAACTTAAAGAGTGCATCTCTAATTCTAATTATATTGGATTTTGTTCTTTATTATTGACGTCTTTAATATATTTCTTGGGCAAATAAATTACTAAAAATGTGTAGGACAATTGGCCACACAAAATTGGGTTCTAACATCATCATAAATTTTGAAGACTTTTGGTTGGCAAAATGAATATTGTTTCTGTATAAAATTCAATCTCTTTCTCACAAAAGATAAAGGCTAGAATTCAGTGGCTTGTATTGCAAATGGGATATTCGATATCCAGTTATTAGAATGGAAAAATTGCCATTTTGTGAGCCGAATTTATGATTGCAGCTAATTATTCATTTTTATTACCAGAACGTGAATGTGCGAGATCATTGGTTTTTCAAGTGACGAGATTATAGGTTTTAAGGGACAAACTCACTTGTATTTTCCCCAAAAGTGACAATCTCGCTGGTTTGTATAATGACGATCTCGCTAAAAGTAACGAAACCTTCCAGATAGTCACTTGATTCCAATAATTTATGGGCATGTTAAATAAGTAATTTTTTTGTTGAGCGAAATGAGAAAAGTAACTTTTCTTTCTCCTAACCTGCTCAACCCCAAAGAACTCTTGACCTGTGCTTGATTTTCTCTCCCCTTTCCTTTTTTTAAAAAATAACGAAGGAAACAAAAAAAATCTTTTTCTATCCCCTTTCCTTTTGTCCAATTAAGAAGAAAAGGGAAAAAAAAAACTCCTCCAAGGTGCTGATGGCGAGAATCACAGTGATCAATCCTCATCACTGAACTCCTCCAATCTAATGATATTTAGCAATTGTTTTCCAAATATATTAAAGTACTTATTTAGTTTGGTAAAAAAAGGAGTATGTAGGGGATACATTGACATAGGTAATGTACAATATTTTTTTTTTCTAGATGAAGATTGACAACGAAAGTGTCGAAAATGTTGATGATGAATTGAGGGTAGAGGAAGAATTAGAAAATGTTGAAGATGTTGCAAATACGGGTAGAGTTGAGGGTCTAAAGTTTTTAGTGACATTCCGCAAGTTGGGATGTCATTTAATATAGACAATGAAACATTTTTTTTTATAATGCATTTGCAAAGAGAGTTGGATTTAGTAATTGAAAGAAAACGATGTATCATTTACAATGAGATAATAAAAAGAAGATATTTATGTTATGATTTAGAAGGGAAGTACTAAAAAAAAATCGACCCCAACATAAAAGAGAGATGATCGAAATGCGGTTCTTATATTAAAGAGGTTTGAAAAATCCAATAATTTTATAGTGATTGAGTTTCTAGAAGATCACAATCATATGTTTGAGAACCTAGAAAATGCATATATTTTGAGATCCCATCAAAATATAGAAGTAGCTCAGACTAGTCTCATACAAAATATGTGATCACCAGGAATCAGGACGACAGATATATTTGTTTATTTAAGTACAAAAGTAGGTGGGGCAGAGAATTTGAACTTCACACGGTCAGATTGTTATAATCTTATATCTAAAACATGTATTAAGTTCTTAAGTAAAGGAGATGCACAACGTATTTTGGAATATTTAACATGCAAGCAAGAAACAAATAAGTGTTTCTTCTACAAGCTTCGAACTGATGAGGACAATCGGATTTGCAGTAGTTTTGTTGCTGACCCTAAGTCAAGATGCGACTACAAACATTTTAGAGATGTCATATATTTTGACACCAAATACAAAACAAATAACTACATTATGATTTGTATTCCAATTATTAGTGTACTCCCCAGTGGACAAACAATATTATTTGATTGTGAGGCAATAGAATGATTTGTGGTCATCATCAGATAGTTGTGTTCATCATCCCCTGCAGTTATTATAGCTTACTCATCCTGTTGCTCATCGGCTACACCTCTCCTCTTGACTCCTTGTTCCTTATTTCATTTCAAGAATCAGTTGCCTTGGATTGGAGATCGGCCTTATTCTTGACTTACCGCCCAAAGAATCAATCAAACAAACAACACTATACTAGAAAAAAAGCAAAAATCAAATTGGTAACGGAATCTTGATCAAAGGATCATGTACAACATCTCCTGTATACGTGATCTACATAGAAAGAAAGAGGGTCGATGTAATTAAGCTTTCCACGCCAAATTGATTCTTAACCACCTCCATATCAAATTAAAAAATGAACCATATAAATATATATATATGGGAATACTAACGTTCCAAGATCTCATTTACACAATAAATACTTGTTTACATTGATTGTCAAATCATTTATTGCAATAAAACATTTAATTATAAAGATTAAAAGCCATTATCATTTATTATGAAAGAGACAAGTATTAATTAAATAAATAAGTATTTATTATATACAAGGACTGATATAGACTTGTCTTTTTTACTAAATGAAAAAATGGAAAGCCATATTATTAGAAAAAAAAGTGTTGGAGATTGCTAATTTCCTCATGAGGCTTTAGACGTTATCATTCCCCTATATATATAAGGTAGCATTAGGTTACCAAATTCCTAGTCAAAGTGTTTTGTCTTATATGGGCTAAAAGTTTTGGAATGGATTGAATTTTTGTGAAAATGATCTTTATGGTGAGGAGATCATCCATACAAAAAATCAGTCAATTTTAAAACTTCTAACCGTAGTTTATAAGTATCGTGGACCATTAGTTTGTAAATAACTTTCAATGAGGTTAAAAGTTTTGGAATGGGCTGATTTTGGTGAGGATGGCCTCTATGGTAAGGAGATCATCCTAAAAAAAAAATCAGCTAATTCTGAAACATCTTACCCTAG